>NW_027522965.1:0-67351 GCF_052094955.1 Ictidomys tridecemlineatus
AGAGAAGAGGTTGACGACTGGGTTGCAGAAGGACTGTTGAGAAGAGCAGAGGTTGCAGAATGAGGTGCAGAAAGACTGTTACAGAGAGCAGAGTTTGGAGACTGTTGTGAAGAAAGACTGATACAGAAAGCAGAGGTTGGAGACTGGGGTGCAGAAGGACTCTTATGGAGAACAGAGTTTGAAGACTGCGGTACATAAGAACTGTTGTAGAGAACAAGGTTGGAGACTGGGCTGCAGAGAGACCATTGCAGAGAGATAACTTGGAGACTTGGGTGCAGAAGGAATGTTACAGAGAGTAAAGTTTGGAGACTGGGATGCAGAAGGATTTTTGCAGAGAGCAGACGTTGGAGACTGGGGTGCAGAAAGATCATTGCACAATGTAGATTATGGAGACTGGGGTATAGAAGGACTGTTCTAGAGAACAGAGGTTGAAGAGTAGGGTGAAGAAGGACTGTTACAGAGAGCAGATGTTGAAGCCTGGCGTGCAGAACACTGGATACAGAAAGCAGAGTTTGAAGACTGGGTTGCGGAAAGACTGATACAGAAAGCAGAGTTTGAAGATGGGGTAAACAAGGACCCTTATGTAGAACAGAGGTTGGAGACTGCGGTACAGAAGAACTCTTACAGAGAGCAGAGGTTGGAGACTGGGGTGCAGAAAGACCATTGCAGAAAGCAGAGGTTGAAGACTGGGATTCAGAAGGTTGTTACTGAGTGCAGAGTTCGGACACTGAGGTGCAGAAGGACTGTTGCAGAGAGCAGAGATTGGAGACTGGGGCACAGAAGTACTGTTGCAGAGTAAAGAGGTTGGAGTCTGAGGTGCAGAAGGACTGTTACAGAGAGCAGAGTTTAGAGACTGGGGTACAGAAGGACTGATAAAGAAAGCAGAGTTTGGAGAAGGGGGTGCAGAATGACCATTACAGAGAGCAGAGGTTGGAGACTGCAGTATAGAAGGACGGTTACAGAAAGCAGAGGTTGGAGACTGCGGTGGAAAAGGAGTGTTACAGAGAGCATATTTTGGAGACTGGGGTGAGGAAGGACTGTTGCAGAGAGAAGAGGTTGCAGAGTGAGGTGCAGAAGGACTTTTACAGAGAGCAGAGATTGGAGACTGTGGTGAAGAAAGACTGATACAGAAAGCAGAAGTTGGAGACTGGGGTGCAGAAGGACCCTTATGGAGAACAGAGTTTGAAGACTGCGGTACAGAAGAACTGTTGTAGAGAACAAGGTTTGAGACTGGGCTTCAGAGAGACCATTGTAGAGAGCAAACTTGGATACTGGGGTGCAGAAAGAATTTTGTAGAGAGCAGAAGTTGGAGACTGGTGTGCAGAAAGATCATTGAACAGAGTAGATTATGGAGACTGGGGTATAGAAGGACTGTTCTAGAGAACAGAGGTTGGAGAGTGGGGTGCAGAAGGACTGTTACAGAGAGCAGACGTTGAAGCCTGGCGTGCAGAACACTGGATACAGAAAGCAGAGTTTGAAGACTGGGTTGCAGAAGGATTGATACAGAAAGCGGAGGTTGGAGATGGGTTGCACAAGGACCCTTTCAGAGAACAGAGGTTGGAGACTGCGGTATAGAAGGACTGTTACAGAGAGTAGAGGTTGGAGACTGGGGTGCAGAATAAATGTTTTAGAAAACAGAGGTAGGAGAGTTTGCTGCTGAAGGACCATTGCAGAAAGCATAGGTTGTAGACTGGGTTTCAGAAGGATCTTACAGAGAGCAGAGTTTAAATAGTGAGGTCCATGAGGACTGTTGCAGAGAGCAGAGGTTTGAGATTGGGGTGCAGAAGGACTGTTGCAGAGAGCAGAGGTTGCAGAGTGAGGTTCAGAAGGACTGTTACAGAGAGCAGAGTTTGGAGACTGGGGAGCAAGAGGATTGTTACAGAGGCCAGAGTTTGGATACTGGGTTGCAAAAGGATCTTATATAAAGCAGAGTTTGGAGACTGAGGTGCAGTAGGACTGTTACAGAGAGCAGAGGTTGGAGACTGGGGTGCAGAAGGATACTTGCAGAGAGCAAAGTTTTCAGACTGAGGTGCAGAAAGACTGTTGAGAGTGCAGAAGTTAAAGACTGGGTTGCAGAAAGACGGGTGCAGAGAGGAGATGTTTGAGGCTAGAATGCAGAAGGACTCTTACAGAGAGCAGAGGTTGGAGACTGACGTGCAGAAGGACAGTTTCAGAGAGTAGAGTTTAGAGACAGAGGTGTAGAAAGACTGTTGTAGAGAGCAGATGTTGGAACCTGGGGTGTAAGGATCTTACAGAGAGGAAAGTTTGGAGACTGGGGTGCAGAAGGATCATTGAAGAGAGTAGATTATGGAGTATAGAAGGTCTGTTCTAAAGAGCAGAGTTTTGAGACTGGGGTGCAGAAGGACTGTTGCAGAGAGCAGTTGTTGAAGACTGTGGTGCAGAGAAACTGTTACAGAGAGCAGTGTTTGGAGACTGCGGTGCAGGACTGATACTGAGAGCAGAGGTTAGAGAATAGGGTGCATTAGGGCTGTTAAAGAGAGCAGAGGTTGGAGACTTGGGTGCAGAAGGCCTGTTACAGAGAGCAGAGGTTAAACACTGGGGTGCAGAAGGCCTCTTACAAAGAGCAGGGTTTGGAGACTGATGTGCAGAAGGACTGTTACAGAGAGCAGAGGTTGGAGACTGGGGTGCAGAAGGACTGTTACAGAGTGCAGTGTTTTTAGCCTGGGGTACAGAGGATTGTGGCAGAGAGCAGAGGTTGGAGACTGGTGTGTAGAAGGACTTTTACAGAGAGCAGAGGTTGAAGCCTGGCGTGCAGAACGAAGGATACAGAAAGCAGAGTATGGAGACTGGGGTTCAAAAGAACTGATACAGAAAGCAGATGTTGGAGATGGTGTGCACATGGACCCTTAAAGAGAACAGAGGTTGAAGACTGATTTACAGAAGGACTGTTACAGAGAGCAGAGGTTGGAGACTGGGGTGCAGAATAATTGTTTTGGAGATCAGAGGTGGGAGACTCTAGTGCAGAAGGACCATTACAGATAGCATAGGTTGGAGACTGGGTTTCATAAGTATCTCACAGAGAGCAGAGTTTGGACCCTGAGGTGCAGAAGGACTGTTGCAGAGAGCAGATTTTAGAGACTTGGGTGAGGAATGACTGTTGCAGAGAGCAGAGGTTGAAGACTGGGGTGCAGAAGGACCATTACAGAGAACAGAGATGGAAGACTTCGGTACAGAAGAACTGTTGTAGAGAACAAGGTTGGAGACTGGGGTGCCGAGGGACCATAGCAGAGAGCAAACTTTGGAGACTGGGGTGCCGAAGGAATGTTACAGAGAGCAGAGTTTGGAAACTGGGATTCGGAAGAATCTTACACAGAGGAAAGTTTGGAGATTGGGGTGCAGAAAGATTCTTGCAGAGAGCCGACGTTGGAGACTGGGGTGCAGGACAATCTTTGCACACAGTAGATTATGGAGACTGGGGTATACGAGAATTGTTCTAGAGAGCAGAGGTTGGAGACTGGGGTGCAGAAAGACTGTTTCAGAGAGCAGTTGTTGAAGACTGATGTGCAGAAAAACAGTTAAAAAGAGCAGTGTTTGGAGACAGGGTTGCAGGACTTGTACTGAGAGCAGATTTTGGAGACTGGGGTGCAGAAGGATCTTACAGAGAGCAGAGTTTAGAGACTGACGTGCAGAAGGACTGTTACAGAGAGCAGAGGTTGGAAATTGGGGTGCAGAAGAACTGATACAGAAAGCAGAGTGTGGAGACTACGGTGCAGAAGGACCATTAAAGAGAGTAGGGGTTGGAGACTTGGGTGCAGAATAACTGTTGTAGAGAACAGAGGTTGGAGATTGGGGTGCAGAAGGACCATTGCAGAAAGCAGAGTTTGGAGACTGGGTTTCAAAAGGATCTTAAAGAGAGCAGAGGTTGAAGTCTGAGGTGCAGAAGGAAAGTTACAGAGCGTGAGGGCTGGAGACTCTGGTTCAGAAAAACTGATACAGAAAGCAGAGTTTGGAGACTGGGGTGCAGAAGGACCATTACAGTGAGCAGATGTTGGAGACTGCAGTACAGAAGGACTGTTGCAGAGAGCAGATTTTGGAGACTGGGGTGCAGAAGGAGTGTTGCAGAGAGCAAGGTTGAAGACTGGGGTGCAGAAGGACTGTTGCAGAGAGAAGAGGTTGCAGAGTGAGGTGCAGAAGAACTGTAACACAGAGCAGAGTTTAAAGAATGTAGTGCAGAAGGACTGATAGAGAAAGGAGAGGTTAGAGACTGGTGTGAAGAAGGAACCTTACAGAGAACAGAAGTTGAAGACTGTAGTACAGAAGAACTGTTGTGGAGAACAGATTTTGGAGACTGGGGTGCAGAAGTACCGTTTCACAGAGCAGAGGTTGGATATTTGGGTGCAGAAGGCCTGTTAAAGTGAGAAAACGTTAAAGACTGGGGGGCATAAGGACTGTTACAGGGAGCAGAGTTTGGAGACTGGGTAGTAGAAGGATCTTACAGAGAGCAGAGTTTGGAGACTGACGTGCAGAAGGAGTGTTACATAGAACAGAGTTTGGAGACTGGGGTGCAGAAGGATCATTGCAGAGAGCAGAGTATTCAGACTGAGGTGCAGAAGGACTATTGCAGACAGCCGATGTTGGAGACTGGGGTGCAGAAAGACTGTTGCAGAGAGAAGCGGTTGGAGACTTGGGTGCAGAAGGATCGTTCCAGAGAGCAGAGGTTGTAGACTGGGGTTCAGAAGGCCTGTTACAGAGAGCAGAATTTAAAGAAGGGTGCAGTAGGACTGTTACAGAGAGCAAAGTTTGGTGATTGGGTTGCAGAAGGATCTTCCAAACAGAAGAGTTTGGATACTGAGGTGTAGAAGGACTGTTACAAAGAGTAGAGTTTGGAGACTGAGGTCCAGAAGACCAATGCAGAGAGCAGAGTTTGGAGACGGAGGTACAGAAGGAATGTTGAAGAGAAGAGGTTAAAAACTTGGGTGTAGATGGACTGTTTCAGAGAGCAGAGGTTGTAGATTGGGGTACAGAAGGACGGCTGCAGAGAGAAGAATTTGAAGACTGACGTTTATAAGGACTGTTACAGAGAGCAGAGTTTGGAGACTTGAGTGCAGAAGGACTGATACAGAAAGGAGAGTTTGGAGTCTGCGGTGCAAGAGGACAGTTACCGAGAGCAGAGGTTGGAGACTTCAGTACAGAGAGACTGTTACACAGAGCAGAGGTTGGAGAGTGGGGTGCAGAAGGACAGTTAAAGAGAGCACAGTTTTGAGACTGGGGTGAAAAAGAAATGTTGCAGAGAGCAGAGGTTGGAGACTGGGGTGCAGAAGGACTATTGCAGACAGCTGATGTTGGAGACTGGGGATCAGAAAGACTGTTGCACAGAGAAGAGGTTGGAGACTTGGGTGCAGATGGATCGTTCCAGAGAGCAGAGGTTGTAGATTGGGGTTCAGAAGGCCTGTTACAGAGAGCAGAATTTAAAGAAGGGGTGCAGTAGGACTGTTACAGAGAGCAGAGTTTGGTGATTGGGTTGCAGAAGGATCTTCCAGAGAGAAGAGTTTGGATACTGAGGTGTAGAAGGACTGTTACAAAAGAGGTTGGAGACTGAGGTCCAGAAGACCAATGTAGAGAGCAGAGTTTAGAGACGGAGGTACAGAAGAACTGTTGAAGAGCAGAGGTTAAAGACTTGGGTGTAGAAGGACTGTTTCAGAGAGCAGAGGTTGTAGATTGGGGTACAGAAGGACGGCTGCAGAGAGAAGAATTTGAAGACTGACGTATATAAGGACTGATACAGAGAGCAGAGGTTGGAGACTGGGGTGCAGAAGGACTTTTGCAGAGAGCAGAGGTTGGAGACTGAGGTGCAGAAGGACAGTTGCAGAGAGCAGAGTTTGGAGAATGCGGAACAGAAGGACTGTTACAGAGAGTAGAGGTTTGAAACTGGGGTGCAGAATAACTGTTGCAGGGAGAAGTTGTTGAAGACTGAGGTGTAGAAAAACTGTTACAGAGAGCAGTGTTTGGAGACTGGGGTGCAGAACAACTGATTCTGAGAGCAGTTTCGAGACTGGAAACCAGAACGATCTTACAGAGAGGAAATTTTGGAGACTGGGGTGTAGAAGGATTGTTCCAGAGTGTAGATTATGGAGACAGGTGTATAAAAGGACTGTTCTAGAGAGCAGAGTTTGGAGACTGGGGTGCAGAAGGACTGTTGCCGAGAGCAGTTGTTGAAGACTGAGGTGCAGAAGGACTGTTACAGAGAGCAGAGTTTGAAGACTGAGGTGCAGAAGGATCATTGTAGAGCACAGAATTTTGAGACTGAGGTGCAGAAGGACTGTTGCAGAGAGCAGTTATTGGAGACTTGCGTGCAGAAGGACTGTTGCAGAGAGCAGAGTTTGGAGACTGGGGTTCAAAAGGATCATTTCAGAGCAAAAAAATTTCAGACTGAGATGCAGAAGGACTGTTGCAGAGAGCAGAGTTTGGAGACTGAGGTGCATAAAGACTGTCAGAGAAAGCAGAGTTTGGAGACTGGGGTGCACAAGGATCGTTGCAGAGAGCAGTGTTGTCAGACTGAGGTGCAGAAAGACTGTTGCAGGGAACAGATGTTGTAGACTGGGGATCATAAGTACTTTTACAGAGAGCAGAGGTTTAAAACTGGAGTTCAAACGATTGTTGTAGAGAGCAGAATTTTGAGACTGGGGTGCAGAGGGATTGTTACAGAGAGCAGAGGTTGAAAACTGGGGTGAAGAAGGACTTTTGCAGAAAGCAGATTTCGGACACTGGGGTTTAGAACGACTGTTGCAGAGAACAGAGGTTGGAGACTGGGGTGCAGAGGGACTGTTACATAGAGCAGAGTTTGGAGACAGGTTTACAGAAGGATCTTACAGAGAGCAGAAGTTTGAGACTGAGGTGCAAAAGGACTATTACAGAGATCAGAGTTTAGAGACTGGGGTGCAGAAGATCATTGCAGAGAACTGCGTTTTCAGACTGAGGTGCAGAAGAACTGTTGCAGAGAGCAGAGGTTGGAGATAGGGGTGCAGAAGGACTGTTGCATAGAGCAGATGTTTGATACTGGGGTACAGAGGGATCTTTGCAGAGAGCAGAGTTTTGAGACTGGGGTGCAGAAGGACTGTTGGATAGAGCAGACGTTAGAAACTGGTGTGCAGAAAGATAGTTGCAGACAGCAGAGGTTTGAGACTGGGGTACAGAAGGACTGTTACAGAGAGCAGAGTTTCGAGACTAAGGGGCAGAAGGATCGTTGCAAAGGGCAGAGGTTGGAGACTGGAGTGCAGAAGAACTCCTACAGAGAGCCGAGTTTTCAGACAAAGTTGCACAAGGATCTTAGAGAGAGCAGAGTTGTAGACCGATGTGCTTCAGGACTGTTAAAAAGAACAAATGTTGGAGACTGAAGTGCAGAAGGATCGTTGTAGAGAACAGAGTTTTCAGACTGAGGTGCAAAAGGTATTTTGAAGAGAGCACATCTAGACGACTGGGGTGCTGAAATACTGTTGCAAAGAGAAGAGTTTGAGGACTGGGGTGCAGAAAAATAGTTATAAAAAACAGAGGTTGGAGACTGTGGTGCAGTAGGCCTATTACGGAGAGCAGAGTTTGGAGAAGGGGTTCAGAAGTGCATTTACAGAGAGTAGTTTGTGGAGACTATGGTGTAGAAGGACCGTTGCAGAGAGCAGAGTTTGAAGACTGAGGTGCAGAAGGATTGTTACAGAGAGCAGAATTTGGAGACTGTGTTTAAGAGGGACTGTTGCTGAGAGCAGAGCCTGGACACTGGGGTGTAGAAGGACTGTTGCGGAGAGCACAGGTTGGAGATTGGGTTGCAGAATGACTGTTGCAGAGAGCAGAGTTTGGAGACTGCGTTACAGTAGGACTGTTAAATAGACAGAGGTTGGAGATTTGGTACAGAAGGACTGTTGCAGAGAGCAGATGTTGGAGACTGGGGAGCAGAAGGACTGTTGCAGAGAGCAAAGTTTTTAGACTGAGGTGCAGAAGCACTGTTACAGAGAGCAGAGTTTGGAGAATGGAGTAAAAAAGGCCTTTTACAGAGAGCAGAGGTTGGAGAATGGGGTGCAGACAAACTGTTACAGAAAGCAGGGTTTCGAGACAGCGTTTCAGAAGGATATTACAGAGAGCAGAGTTTGGAGACTGAGGTACAATAGGACTGTTACAGAGAGTAGAGGTTGGAGATTGAGGTGCAGAAGGACCGTTAGAGAGAGCAGATTTTGGAGACTGCACTACAGGAGGACTGATACAAAGAGCAGAGTTTGGAGACTGGGGTGGAGAAGGACTTTTGCAGAGAGCAGAGGATTGAGACTGGGGTGCAGAAAGGTCGTTGTAGAGAGAAGAGTGTTGAGACTGAGGTGCAAAAGGACTGTTACAGAGAACATAGTTTGGAGAAGGGGTGCAGAAGGACTGTTACAGAGGGCAGAGTTTAGAGGCTGGGTTGCAGAAAAATTATACAAAGAGGAAATGTTGGAGACTGAGGTGCAGAAGGACTTTTACAGAGAGTAGAGGTTAGAGACTGAGGTGCAGAAGGAATGTTGCAGGGAGTAGATATTTGAGACTTTGGTGCAGGAGGATTGTGGCAGAGAGCAGTGTTTGGAGACTGAGGTAAAGAAGGACTGTTACAGAGAGCAGAGGTTGGAGTCTGGGGTGCAGAAGGACTGATACAGAAAGCAGAGGTTTGAGACTGGGGTGTTGAAGGACCGTTACAGAGAGCAGATTTTGGAGACTGCACTACACGAGGACTGTTACAGAGAGCAGAGGTTGGAGACTGGGGTAGAGAAATACTGTTTCAGAGTGCAGAGTTTGGAGACTGGGGTGCACATGGATAAATGCAGAGAGCAGAGTATTCAGACTGAGGTGCATAAGGACTGTTGCAGAGAGCAGATGTTGGAGACTGGGGTCCAGAAGGACTTTTTCAAAGAGCAGAGTTTGGAGACTGGGGTGTAAAAGGATTGTTGCAGAGAGCAGAGGTTGAAGACTGGGGTGCAGAAGGATTTTTACAGAGAGTAGAGGTTGGAGACTGGGGTGCAGATGGACTGTGACAGAGAGCAGAGTTTGGAGACTGGGATGCACAAGGATCATTGCCGAGAGCAGAATTTTCTTACTGAGGTGCAGAAGGATTGTTGCAGAGAGCAGATGTTGGAGACTGGGGTTCAGATGGATCATTGCAGAGAGCAAATGTTGGAGACTGGTGTGAAGTATGATTGTTACAGAGAGCAGAGGTTGGAGACAGGGTTTAAAAAGTACCATTGCATAGATCAGAGTTTGGGAACTGAAGTGAAGAAGGACTCTTGCAGGGACCAGAATTTGAGACAGCAGTGCAGAAGGACTGTTGTAGAGAGCAGAGGTTGGAGACGGAGATGCAGAAAGATTGTAACAGAGAGTAGAGGTTGGAGACTAGGTTTCAGAAGGACTGTTACAAAGAGGAGAGGTTGTAGACTGAGGTGCAGAAGGACTGTTACAGAGATCAGAGGTTGGAGACTGGGGTCCAGAAGAACTGATACAGAAAGCAGACTTTGGAGACTGTGGTGCAGAAGGACTATTGCAGAGAACAGAGTTTGGAGACTGGGGTACAGAAGGACCGATGCAGAGAGCTGAAGTTGGAGATTTCGGGGCCTAAGATTGTTACAGAGAGCAGTGGTTGGATACTGGGGTGCATAAAGACTGTTACAGAGAGGAGAGGTTGGAGACTGAGGTGCAGAAGAATCTTACAGAGAGCAGAGGTTAGAGACAGGCGTGCAGATTAACTGTTGCAGAGAGTAGAGGTTGGAAACTGAGGTGCAGAAAGATCGTTGCAGAGAGAAGAGGTTGGAGACTGAAGTGCAGAAGGCCTGTTACAGAGAGTAGAGTTTGGAAACTGGAGTGCAGAAGGCATTTTACAGAGAGCAGAGGTTGGAGACTGGGGTGCAAAAAGACTGTTACAGATAGCACAGTTCGGAGACTGGGGTACAGAAGGATAGTTGCAGAGAGCAGAGGTTTCAGACTGAGGTGCAGAATCACTATTATAAAAAGACGAGGTTGAAAATTGGGGTGCAGAAGGACCGTTACAGAGAGAAGAGTTTGGAGACTGCGGTACAGAAGGACTGTTACAGAGAGCAGAGTTTGGAGACTGGGGTGCAGAAGGACCATTGCAGAGAGCAGAGGTTGGAGCCTGGGGAGAAGAAGGATCATTGCAGAGAGCAGATGTTGGAGACTGGGATGCAGAAGGACTGTTACAGAGAGCAGAGGTTGGAGACTGAGGTGCAGAAAGACTTTTACAGAGAGCAGAGGTTGGAGACTGGGGTGCAGAAGGATTCTTACAGAAAGCAAAGGATGGAGACTAGGTTGCATAAGGAGTGTTTCAGAGAGCAGAGTTTGGATATTCTGGTTCAGAAGAACTGTTAAAGAGAGCAGAGTATTGAGACTGGGGTTCAGAAGGATTGTTACAGAGTGCAAAGGTTTGATTCGGGTGCCACAGCACTGTAACAGAGAGTAGAGCTTGGAGACTGGGATGCAGAAGAACAGTTACACAGAGCAGAGGTTGGAGACTGCAGTACAGAAGGCCTGCTAAAGAGAGCTCTGGTTGGAGACTGAGGTGCAGAAGGATCATTACAGAGAGAAGAGGTTGGATACTGAGGTGCAGAAGGACTGTTACAGAGACCAGAGGTTGGAAATTGAGTTGCAGAAAGATTTTTACAGAGAGCAGAGGTTAGAGACTGAGGTGCAGAAGGACTGTTACAGAAAGCAGAGTTTGAATACTGGGGTGCAGAAGTATAATTTCAGAGAGCAGAGGTTGGAGACTGAGGTGCAGAAGGATCTTACAGAGAGCAGAGGTTTAATACTGGGGTGCAGAAGGACAGTTACAGAGAGCATAGGTTGAATACTGGGGTGCAAAAGAAATGTTGCAGAGAGCATAGATTTGAGACTGGGGTGCAGAAGGACTGTTACAGAGAGCAGAGGTTGGAGACTGAGGTGCAGAAGGACTGTTACAGAGAGCAGAGGTTGGATTCTGGGTTGCAGAACTACTGATACACAAAACAGAGTTTGGAGACTGGGATGTGGAAACACCGTAACAGAGAGCAGAGTTTGGAGACTGAGGTATAGAAGGACTGTTACAGAGAGCAGAGGTTGGAGACTGGGGTAGAGAAAGACTGTTTCAGAGTGCAGAGTTTGGAGACTGGGGTGCAGAAGAACCATTGCAGAGAGCAGAGTTTTGAGACTTAAGTGCAGAAGGTTTGTTACAGAGAGCAGAGGTTGGAGACTGGGGTGAAAAAGACCTGTTACAGAGAGCAGAGGTTGGAGACTGGGGTGCTGAAGGCCTGTTACAGAGAGCAGAGGTTGGAGACTGGGGTCCAGAAGGACTGTTACAGATAGCACAGTTTGTAGACTGGTGTGCAGAAGGATATTATAGAGAGCAGAGTTTGGAGACTGAGGTGCAGAAGGACTGTTACAGAGAGCAGAGGTTGGAGACTTGGTTGCAGAATGATTGTTGCAGAGAGCAGAGTTTTCAGACTTAGGTGCAGAAGGACTGTTGCAGAGAGCAGATGTTCTAGAGTGAGGTGCAGAAGGACTCTTTCAGAGAGCAAAACTTGGAGAATGGGGTGCAGAAGTTTTCTTTCAGGGAGTAGAGTTTGTAGACTGGCGTGCAGAAGGCCTGTTACAGATATCTCAGTTTGGATACTGGTGTGCAGAAGGATATTATAGAGAGCAGAGTTTGGAGACTGAGGTATAGAAGGACTGTTACAGAAAGCAGAGGTTGGAAACTTGGTTGCAGAATGATTGTTGCAGAGTGCAGAGTTTTCAAACTGAGGTGCAGAAGGACTTCTGCAGAGAGCAGATATTGGAGACTAGGGTGCAGAAAGAGTGTTCCAGAGAGCAGAACTTGGAGACTGGGATGGAGAAGGATTGTTTCAGGGAGCAGAGGTTGGACACTGGGGTGCAAAATGACCATTATAGAGAGCAGACTTTTGAGGCTGGGTTGAAGTAGAATCTTACGGAGAGCAATGGTTGGTGACTGAGGTGCAGGACGAATGTTACAGAGAGCAGTGATTGGAAACTGGGGTGCAGAAGGATAGTGCAGAGAGCAGAGGTTTCAGACTGAGGTGCACAAGGACTTTTACAGAAAGCATAGGTTGGAAATTGGGGTACAGAGGGACAGTTATAGAGAGCAGAAGTTGGAGACTGCAGTATATAAAGACTGTAACAGAGAGCAGAAGTTGGATTATATGGGGAAGATGGACTGTTACAGAGAGCAGAGGTTGAAGAATGGGGTGCAGAAGAATTGTTACAGAGAGCAGAGGTTGGAGACTGTGGTGCAGAAGGACTTTTACACAGAGCAGAGGTTGAAGACTGGGGTGTAGAAGGACTGTTGCAGAGAGCAGATGTTGGAGACTTGGGTGAAGAAGGACTGTTACAGAGAGCAGAATTTGGAGACAGAGGTTCAGAAGGACTGTTGAGGAGAGGAGATGTAGGAGACTAGGGTGCAGAATGATCATTGCAGAGAGCAGAGGTTGGAGACTGAGGTGCAAAAAGAGTGTTACAGAGAGCAGAGGTTGGAGACTGGGGTGCAGAACGCCTGTTACAGAAAGCAGAGTG
This sequence comes from Ictidomys tridecemlineatus, assembly GCF_052094955.1. Lineage (NCBI taxonomy): Eukaryota > Metazoa > Chordata > Mammalia > Rodentia > Sciuridae > Ictidomys > Ictidomys tridecemlineatus. The sequence continues at coordinate 12,538 of NW_027522965.1, forward strand.
TGGAGAAGGGGGTCCAGAAGGACTGCTATAGATCACAGAGTTTAGAGACTGGGTTGAAGAAGGATCTAACAGAGAGCAGATGTTGGGGACCCAGGTGCAGAAGGACTGTTAGAGAGAGTAGAGGTTGGAGACTGTGGTGCAAAAGGATAATAGCAGAGCACAGCGTTTTAAGACTGAGGTGCAGAAGGCCTCTTGCAGAGACCACAGGTTGGAGACTGGAGTGCAGAAGGCTTGTTATAGAAAACAGAATTTGGAGACTGGGGTGCAGAAGGCCTGTTAAAAAGAGGAGAGTTCAAAGAAGGGGGTCAGAAAGTCTGTTAGCGAGGGCAGAGTCTGGAGACTGTGTTGCAGAAGGATCTTACAGAGAGCAGACATTGGAGACTGAGGTGTAGAATGATCATTGCAGAAGAGAAGAGGTTGGAGACTGGGGTGCAGAAGGCCTGTTACAGAGAGCAGAGGTTGAAGACTTGGGTGCAGAAAGACTTTTATAGAGAGCAGAGTTATGGACTGAGTTGCAGAAGGATCTTACAAACAGCAGAGTTTGAAGACTGAGGTGCAGGAGGACTGTTACAGAGAGCAGTGTCTGGAGACTGGGATTCAGATGGATCTTGCTGAGAGAAGAGGTTTCAGACTGAGATGCAGAAGGACTGTTATAGAGAGCAGATGTTGAAGTCTGGGGTGCAGAAAGATTGTTGCAGAGAGCAAAATTTTCAGATTGAGGTGCAGAAGGACTTTTGCAGAAAGCAGATGTTGCAGACTGGGGTGTAGAAGTTTTGTTGTAGAGAACAGAAGTTGGAGACTGCCGTACAGAAGGACTGTTATAGAGAGCAGAGTTTGGAGACTGGGGTGCAAAAGAACTGATGTAGAAAGTAGAGGTTGGAGACTGGGGTGCTGATGGATTGTTGGGGCAAGCAGAGTATGGAGACTGGGGTGTAGAAGGACTGTTGCAGAGAGCAGAGGTTGGAGACTGAGGTGTATAAGGATTGTTACAGAGATCATAGGTTGGAGACTTGGGTTCAGAAAAATTGTTGCAGAGAACAGAGGTTTTAGACTGGGATGTAGAAGGACTGTTGCAGAGAGTAGAGGTTAGAGATTTGGGTCCAGAAGGACTGTAGCAGAGAGCAGAGGTTGGAGACTAAAGTGCAGGACAGTTACATAGAGAAGAGGTTTGAGACTGGGGTGCAGAAGGACTGACACAAAAAGCAGAGGTTAAAGACTCGGGTGCAGAAGTATCCTTACAAAGACCAGAGGTTTGAGGATGCAGTACAGAAGGACTGTTACAGAGAGCAAAGTTTGTAGACTAGGGTGGAGAATGACTGTTGCAGAGAGCAGATGTTAGAGACTGGGGTGCAAATGGACTGTTGCAAAGAGCAAAGGTTGGAGACTAGAGTGCAGAAGGACTGTTGCAAAGAGCAGAGATTGCAGACTGAGTTGCAGACGGATTGTTACAGAGGGCAGTTTGGAGACTGTGGTTCAAAACGACTGATACAGAAAGCAGAGGTTGGATACTAGGGTGCATAAGGACCCTTACAGAGAACAGAGGTTGGAGACTTTGGTACAGAAAGACTGTTACAGAGAGCAGTCAAAACGATTGATACAGAAAGCAGAGGTTGGACACTGGGGTGCATAAGGACCCTTACAGAGAACAGAAATTGGAGACTGTGGTACAGAAGGACTGTTACAGAGAGCAGAAGTTGGAGACTGGGGTGCAGAAGAACTGAGAAAAGAACAGACTTTGGTGACTGGGGTGCAGAAGAATAGTTGGGTCGATCAGAGAATGGAGACTGGGTGTAGAAGGACTGTTTCAGAGAGCAGACTTGGAGACTGTGGTGTAGAAGGACTGTTTAAGAGAGCAGATGTTGAAGACTTGTGCGCAGAAGGACTGTTGCATAGAGCAGAGATTGGAGATTGAGGTACAGAAAGACTGTTACAGAGAGCAGAGTTTGTAGACTTGGTTACAAATTGAGTATTACAGAGAGCAGAGTTTTCAGACTGAGGTACAGAAAAACTGTTGGATAAAGCAGATGTTAGAGACTGGGGTTCAAAATGACTGTTGAATCGAGAGGAGGTTTGAGACTGGGGTGCAGAAGGATCGTTGCAGAGAGCAGAGGTTGGAGACTGAGGTGCCCAAGGGTGGTTGCAGAGAGCAGAGGTTCGAGACTGGGGTGCAGAAGCATAGTTACAGAGAGCAGAGGTTGGAGACTGAGGTGCCAAAGGGTGGTTTCAGAGAGCAGAGGTTCGAGACTGGGGTGCAGAAGGATCGTTACAGAGAGCAGAGTTTGGAGACTGAGGTGCAGAAAGACTCTTACAGAGAGCACAATTTTGAGACTGGGGTGCAGAAAGAATGTTGTAGAGAGCAGAGGTTTGAGACTTGGGTGCAGAAGGACTGTTGCAGAAATCAGAGTTTGAAGACTGAGGTGCAGAAGGAATGTTGCAGAGAGCAGAGGTTAAAGACTGGGATGCAGAAAGAATGTTGTAGAGAGCAGAGGTTTGAGACTTGGATGCAGAAGGACTGTTGCAGAAAGCAGAGTTTGAAGACTGAGGTGCAGAAGGAATGTTGCAGAGAGCAGAGGTTAAAGACTGGGGTGCAGAAGACAGTTACAGATAGCAGACCTTGGAGACTGGGTTTCAGAAGGATCTTACAGAGAAAATAGTTTGGAGACTGTGGGGCAGAAGGACTGTTACAGGGAGCGGATGTTTGAGACTGGGGTGCAGAAGGACTGTTACTGAGAGTAGAGTTTGGCGACTGGGGTGCAGGAAGAGTGTTACTGAGAGTAGAGTTTGGGGACTGGGTTGCAGGAAGAGTGTTGAGAAGAACAGACTTTGGAGACTGGGGTGCAGAAGGCCTGTTACGGAGAAGAGAGTTAGAGAAGGTGTGCAGTATGACTGTTACAGAGGGCAGAGTTTGGAGACTGGGTTTCAGAAGAAACTTACAGAGAGCAGATGTTGAAGAGTGAGGTGCAGAGGTACTGTAACAGAGAGTAGAGGTTGGAGACTGAGGCACAGAAAGATTGTTACAGAGAGCAAAGTTTGGAGACTGGGGTGCAGAAGGAGTGTTGCAGGTACCAGAGGTTGGAGACTGGGGTGTAGAAGGACTTTTGCAGAAACCAGAAGTTGGAATCTGTGGTGCTGAAGGACTGTTGCCGAGTGCAGATGTAGAAGACTGTGATGGAGAAGGACTGTAACAAAGAGCAGAGGTTTGCGACTGGGGTGCAGAAGGACTGATAAAGAGAGCAGAGTTTGGAGACTGGGGTGTATAAGGACTGATAAAGAGAGCAGAGTTCGGAGACTGGGGTGCAGAAGGCCTGTTACAGAGAGCAGAGTTTAGAGACTGGGGTGCAGTAGGGCTGTTATGGAGAGCAGAGATTGGAGACTGGGGTGCAGAAGGATCGTTGGAGACAGCAGAGTTTCCAGACTCAGGTGCAAAAGGACTGTTGCAGAGATCAGCTGTTGGAGACTTGGGTGCAGAAAGACTTTTATAGAGAGCAGAGTTATGGACTGAGTTGCAGAAGGATCTTACAAACAGCAGAGTTTGAAGACTGAGGTGCAGAAGGACTGTTACAGAGAGGAGATATTGGAGACTCGGATGCAGAGGGATCGTTGCAGAGAGCAAAGGTTGGACACTGGGGTTTAGAAAGATTGTTACAAAGAGCAGAGGTTGAATACTGAGGTGAAAAAGGACTGTTACAGAGAACAGATATGGGAGACAGACTGATACAGAGCAGAAGTTGGAGACTGAGGTACAGAAGGACTGTTACAGAGAGCAGATGTTGGAGATTGGGGTGCAGAAGGTATTTTACAGAGAGCAGAGTTTGGTGAGTGAGGTGCAGAAGAACTGTTACAGAGAGCAGAGTTTAAAGACTGGGTTGCAGAAGGATCTTACATAGAGTAGAGGTTGGAGACTGAGGTGTACAAGCACAGTTACAGAGAGTTGAGGTTGGAGACTCAGGTGCAGAAGGACCATTGCAGAGATCAGAGGTTGGAGACTGAGGTTCAGAGAATTGTTACCGATAGCAGAGTTTGGAGACTGGGGTCTATAAGGACTATAACAGAGAGAAGAGATTTGAGAGTAATGTGCAGAGGGACAGTTACACAGAGCACAGTTTGGAGACTGGGGTGCAGAAGGTATGATACAGAAAGCAGAGGTTGGAGAATGCAGTATAGAAGGACTGTTATACAGAGCAGAGGTTGGAGACTGGGGTGGAGAAGGACTGCTACAGAGAGCAAATTTTGGAGACTGGGGTGCAAAAGGACTGTTGCAGAGAGCATAGGATGGAGACTGGGTTGCAGAAGGACTGTTGCAGAGAGCAGAGGTTGCAGACTGAGTTGCAGAAGGACTATTACAGAGTACAGAGTTTTGAGATTGTGGTGCAAAACGACTGATACAGAAATCAGAGGTTGGATACTGGGGTGCATAAGGACCCTTACGGAGAACAGCGGTTGGAGACTGCCTTAAAGAAGGACTGTTATAGAGAGCATAGGTTGGAGACTGGGGTGCAAAAGAACTGATGTAGAAAGAAGAGGTTGGAGACTGGGGTGCTGATGGATCGTTGGGGCTAGCAGAGTATCGAGACTCGGGTTCAGAAGGACTGTTGCAGAGAGCAGAGGTTGGAGACTGGGGGGAGAAGGACTTTTGCAGGGAACAGACGTTGGAAACTGGGGTACAGAAGGATCGTTGGTGGGAGCAGCGTATGGAGACTGGGGCTTAGAAGAACTGTTGCAGAGAGCAGAGGTTGGAGACTGGGGTGGAGAATTACTGTAGCAGAGAGCAGATGTTGGAGACTGGGGTTCAAAATGACTGTTGCAGAGAGCAGAAGTTAGAGACTGGGGTGCAGAAAAATCATTGCAGATAGCAGACGTTGGAGACTAGGGTGCAGAAAGATCATTGCAGATAGCAGATGTTGGAGACTGGGGTGCAGATAGACTGATACAGAGAGCAGAGGTTGAAGACTGGGGTGCAGAATGCCTGTTACAGAGAGCAGAATTTGGAAACTGGGGTAATTAAGGACTGCTACAGAGAGCAGAGATTGGAGACTGGGTTTTAGAAGGATCTTAAAGAGAGCAGAGGATGAAGACTGAGGCGCAGAAGCACTGTTACAGAGAGTAGAGGTTGGAAACTGAGGTGCAGAACGACCGTTGCAGAGAGCAGAGGTTGGAGACTGAGGTGCATAAGAATTGTTATAGAGATCAGAGATTGGAGACTGGAGTTCAGAAGGTTTGTTGCAGAGAGCAGATGTTTTAGACTGGGATGTAGAAGGACTGTTGCAGAGAGTAGAGGTTGGAGATTGGGGTCCAGAAGGACTGTAGCAAAGAGCAGAGGTTGGAGACTAAAGTGCAGGACAGTTACACAGAGAAGAGGTTTGAGACTGGAGTGCAGAAAGACTGACACAGAAAGCAGAGGATAAAGACTCGGGTGCAGAAGTACCCTTGCAGACAGCAGAGGTTTGAGAATGCAGTACAGAAAGACTGTTACAGAGAGCAAAGTTTGGAGACTAGGGTGAAGAATGCCTGTTGCAGAGAGCAGATGTTAGAGACTGGGGTGCAAAAGGACTGTTGCAAAGAGCAGAGTTTGCAGACTGAGTTGCAGAAGCATGGTTACAGAGAGCAGAGGTTGGAGACTGTGGTTCAAAACGACTGATACAAAAAGCAGAGCAGAGTTTAGAGACTGGGGTGCAGAAGGACTGTTGCAGAGAGCAGAGGTTAGAGACTGGGATGGGGAAGAATTGTTGCAGAGAGCAGAGGTTGAAGACAGGTGTGCAGAAGGACCTTTGCAGAGAGCAAAGTTTGGAGACTGAGATGCAGAAGGAATATTTAAGAGAGCAGTAGTAGAAGACTGGGGTGCAGAAGGACTGTTACAAAGAGCATAGTTTCGAGACTGGGTTGCAGAATTCCTGTCACAGAGAGCAGAGGTTGGAAACTGTTGTGCAGAAGGACTGTTACAGAGAGCAGTGTTAGGAGACTGGGTTGAAGAAGGGTTTTACAGAGAGCAGAGGTAGGAGGCTGATGTGCAGAAGGATCATTGCAGAGAGCAGAGTTTTCAGACTGAGTTGCAGAAGAACTGTTTCATAGAGCAGATGTTGGAGAATGGAGTGCAGAACACTGATGCAGAGAGCAGAGGTTGGAAACTGGGGTGAAGAAGGATCATTGTAAATTGCAGAGTGTGGAGACTGGTGTGCAGAAGGACTGCTACAAAGAGCAGATTTTGGATCCTGGGTTGGAGATGAATCCTACAGAGAACAGAGGTTGGAGAATGAGGTGCCGAAGGAGTGTTAAAGAGAGTAGAATTTGTAGACTGAGGTGCAGAAGGACTGTTGCAGAGAACAGAGTTTGAAGACTGAAGTGAAGAAGGATTGTTACAGAGAGCAGAGGATGAAGACTTGTGTGCAGAAGTACTTTTGCAGGGAGCAGATGTTGGAGACTGGGGTCCAGAAGGACTGTTGCTGAGAGCAGAGGTTGGAGACTGAGGTCCAGAAGGACTCTTACATAGAGCAGAGTTTCAACACTTGGGTGCAGAATGACTGATACAGAAAGCAGTATTTGGAGTCTTGGGTGGAGAAAGACCGTTACAGAGAGCAGAGGTGGAGACTGCAGTACAGGAGGACTGTTACAGAGAGTAGAGGTTGGAGACTGGGGTGCAGCAAGACTGTTTCAGAGAGCAGATGTTGGTAACTATGGTGCAGAAAGACTGTTGCAGAGAGGAGAGTTTGGAGACTGGGATGCAGAAGGACTGTTGCAGAGAGCATAGGGTTGAGCCTGGGGTGCAGAAGGACTGTTACAGAGTACAGAAGTTTAAGACTGGGTTGCAGAAGGACTGTTACAGAAATCACATAATGGAGACTGAGGTGCAGAAGGAGAGATACAGAGAGCAAAGTTTGGAGACTGGGGTTAAGAAAAACTGATTCAAAAAGCAGAGGTAGGAGACTGGGTTGCAGAAGGACCATTACAGAGAGCAGAGGTTGGATAATGTGATACAGAAGGACTGTTACAGAGAGCAGATGTTTGAGACTGGGGAGCAGAAGGACTGTTACAGAGAAAAGAGTTTTGAGACTGGGGTGCCGCAGGACCCTCGCAGAAAGCAGAAGTTTGAGACTGCGGTTGAGAAGGAGTGTTAAAGAGAGCAGATTTTGAAAACTGGAGTGCAGAAAGATCTTACAGAGATCAGAGGTTGGAGACTGTGGTGCAGAAGGACTGTTGCAGAGAGCAGACGTTGGAGATTGGGGTCTAGAAGGATCTTTGCAGAGAGTTTGTTTGGAGACTGGGGTGAAGAAGGACTGTGGCAGAGAGCAGATGTTGGAGACTGGGGTGTAGAAGGACTGTTACAGAGAGCAGAGGTTGGAGACTGGGGTGTAGAAGGAGTGTTACAGAGAGCAGGTTTTAGAGACTGAGGTGCAGATGGACTGTTACAGAGAGCAGAGATTGCAGACTGAGGTGTGGAAAGACAGTTACAGAGAGCAAAATTTGGAGACTGGTGTGCAGAAGGACTGTTAAAGAGAGCAGAGGTTGTAGACTGGGGTTGAAATGGATCTTACAGAGAGCACAGTTTGGAGACTGGGGTGCAAAAGGACTGTTGATGAGAAAAGATTGTGGAGACTGGGGTGGAGAAGAATTGATGCAGAGAGAAGAGGTTGGAGACTGGGGTGCAGATGTCCTGTTACAGAGAGCAGAGGTTGGAGACTGTTGTGCAGTAGGACTGTTAAAGAGTTCAGAGTTTAAAGACTAAGTTGTAGAAGGATCTTAGAGAGAGGATACTTCTGAGACTGAGGTGAAGCAGGACTGTTACACAGAGCAGAGGTAGGAGACTGGGGTGCAGAAGGGTTCTTGCAGAGAGCAGAGTTTTCAGACTGAGGTGCAGAAGAACTGTTGCAGAGAGCAGATGTTGAAGACTGGGGTGCAGAAGGATTGTTACAGAGAGCAGAGTTCGGAGATTGGAGTATATGAAGATCTTACAGAGAGCAGAGATTGGTGACTAGGGTGCAGAAGGACTGTTGCCGAGAGCAGATGTTGGAGACTGGGGTGGAGAAAAATCATTGCAGAGAGAAGAGGTTGTAGACTGGGGTTCTGAAGGCCGATTACAGAGAGAAGAGTTTCGAGACTGGATTGCAAAATTCATGTTTCAGAGAGCAGAGGTTGGAAACTATTCTGCAGAAGTACCGTTACAGAGAGCAGAGTTTGGAGACTGGGTTGTAGAAGTGTCTTACAGAGAGCAGATGTAGGAGACTGAGGTGCAGAAGGATCATTCCAGAGAGCAAAGTTTTAGACTGAGTTGCAGAAGGACTGTTGCAGAGGGCAGATGTTTGAGACTGGTGTGGAGAAGGACTGTTGCAGAGAGGAGAGGTTGGAGACTGGGGTGAAGTAGGATTGGTGCAGAGAGCAGATGTTCGAGACTGGTGTGCAGAAGGACAGTTATAGAGAGCAGAGTTTGGAGACTGGGTTGGAGAAGGATCCTACAGAGAGCAGAGGTTGAAGAATGAGGTGCAGAAAGACTGTTACAGAGAATAGATGTTGGAGACTGAGATTAAGAAGTAACGTTTAGGAGTACAGAGTTCGGAGACTGAGGTGCAGAAGTATTGTTACAGAGAGCAGAGTTTGGAGACTGGAGTGCAGATGGACTGTTGCAGATAGCGGATTTTGGAGTCTGTGGTGCATAAGGACTGTTGCAGAGAGCATAGGTTGTAGACTGAGGTGCAGAAGGACTGTTATAGAGAGCAGAGGTTGGAGACTGGGGTGCAGAAGGACTGACGCAGAAAGCAGAGATTGGAGTCTGGGATGCAGAAAGACTGTTACAGAGAGAAGAGTTTGGAGTCTCCAGTACAGGAGGACTGTTACAGAGAGCAGAGGTTGGAGACTGGGGTGTAGAAGGACTGCAAAAGAGAGCAGATGTTGGTAACTAGGGTTCTGTAGGAATGTTGCAGAGAGCAGAGTTTGGAGACTGGGGTGCAGAAGAACTGTTTCGGAGAGCAGAGATTGGAGATTGAGGTGCAGAAGGACTGTTGTAGAGATAAGAGGTTGGAGACTGGGGTGCAGTAGGATCATTTCAATGAGCAGAGGTTAAAGACAGGGGTGCAGAAGGACTGAAAGAGAAAGCAGAGATTGGAGTTTGTGTTTAAAAAGAAGGTTACAGAGAGCAGAGGTTGGACTGCACTACAGAATGTCTTTTACAGAGAGCAGTGGTTGGAGTCTGGGGTGCAGAAGGATTGTTGCAGATATCAAATGTTGCTAACTAGGGTGCCGAAAGACTGTTGCAGAGAGCAGAGGTCGGAGACTGGGGTGCAGAAGGACTGAAACAGAAAGCAGAGGGTGGAGACTGGGGTGCAGAAGGACTCTTACAGAGAGCAGATGTTGGACACTACGTTGCAGAAATACTTTTAAAAAGAGCGAAGTTTAGAGACTGGGGTGCAGAAGGACTGTTGCAGAGAGCAGAGTTTGGAGATTGAGTTGCAGAAGGGTCTTACAGAGAGCAGAGGTAGAAGGCTGTGGTGCAGAAGGATCATTGCAGAGAGCAAAGTTTTCAGACTGAGTTGCAGAAAGACTGTTTCATAGAGCAGATTTTGGAGACTTGGGTGCAGAAAGACTGTTAAAGAGAGCAGAGTTTGGATACTGGGTTGGAGAAGGATCCTACAGAGAGCAGAGGATGGAGAATGAGGTGCCGAAGGAGTGTTAAAGAGAGTAGAACTTGTAGACTGAGGTGCAGAAGGACCTTTGCAGAGAACAGAGTTTGGATACTGAGGTGAAGAAGGATTGTTACAGAGAGCAGAGGATGAAGACTGGGGTGCAGAAGTACTTTTGCAGGGAGCAGAGGTTGGAGACTGGGGTGCAGAAGGACTGTTGCTTAGAGCAGAGGTTGGAGACTGAGGTCCAGAAGGACTCTTACAGAGAGGAGAGTTTCGACACTTGGGTGCAGAATGACTGATACAGAAAGCAGAATTTGGGTCTTGGTTGGAGAAAGACCGTTACAGAGAGCAGAGGTGGAGACTGCAGTACAGGAGGACTGTTACAGAGAGTAGAGGTTGGAGCCTGGGGTGTAGAAAGACTGTTTCAGAGAGCAGATGTTGGTAACTATGGTGCAAAAGGACTGTTGAAGAGAGGAGAGTTTGGAGACTGGGATGCAGAAGGACTGTTGCAGAGAGCATAGGTTTGAGACTGGGGTGCAGAAGGACTGTTACAGAGGACAGAAGTTTAAGACTGGGGTGCAGAAGGACTGTTACAGAAATCACAGGATTGAGACTGAGGTGCAAAAGGAGAGATACAGAGAGCAAAGTTTGGAGACTGGAGTTAAGAAAAACTGATTCAAAAAGCAGAGGTAGAAGACTGGGTTGCAGAAGGACCATTACAGAGAGAATAGGTTGGATACTATGATAAAAAAGGACTGTTACAGAGAGCAGATGTTTGAGACTGGGGAGCAGAAGGACTGTTACAGAGAAAAGAGTTTTGAGACTGGGGTGCCGCAGGACCCTCACCGAAAGCAGAGGTTTGAGACTACGGTGGAAAAGGAGTGTTAGAGAGAGCAGATTTTGGAAACTGGAGTGCAGAAAGATCTTACAGAGATCAGAGGTTGGAGACTGTGGTGCAGAAGGACTGTTGAAGAGAGTAGACGTTGGAGACTGGGGTCCAGAAGGATCTTTGCAGAGAGCATTGTTTGGAGACTTGGGTGAAGAAGGACTGTGGCAGAGAGCAGATGTTGGAGACTCGGGTGCAGAAGCTCTGTTACAGGGAACAGAGGTTTGAGACTGGGGTGTAGAAGGTGTGTTACAGAGAGCAGATTTTAGAGACTGAGGTGTAGATGGACTGTTAAAGAGAGCAGAGTTTGCAGACTGAGGTGCGAAAGGACAGTTACAGAGAGCAGAATTTGGAGACTGGTGTGCAGAAAGACTGTTAAAGAGAGCAGAGTTTGGAGACTGGGGTTCAAATGGATCTTACAGAGAGCAGAGTTTGGAGACTGGGGTGCAAAAAGACTGTTGCAGAGAGCAGATGTTGGAGACTGGGGTGGAGAAGAATCGATCAGAGAGAAGAGGATGGAGACTTGGGTGCAGAAGTCCTGTTACAGAGAGCAGAGGTTGGAGACTGTTGTGCAGTAGGACTGTTACAGAGTGCAGAGTTTAAAGACTAAGTTGCAGAAGGATCTTAGAGAGGAGCAGAATTATGAGACTGAGGTGCAGCAGGACTGTTACACAAAGCAGAGGTCGGAGACTAGGGTGCAGAATGGCCCTTGAAGAGAGCAGAATTTTCAGACTGAGGTGCAGAAGAACTTTGCAGAGAGCAGATGTTGAAGACTTGGTGCAGAAAGATTGTTAAAGAGAGCAGTGTTTGGAGACTGGAGTGCATGAAGATCTTACAGAGAGCAGAGATTGGTGACTAGGGTGCAGAAGGACTGTTGCCGAGAGCAGAGGTTGGAGACTGGGGTGGAGAAAAATCATTGCAGAGAGAAGAGGTTGGAGACTGAGGTTCTGAAGGCCTATTACAGAGAGCAGAGTTCGAGACTGGATTGCAAAATTCCTGTTATAGAGAGCAGGGTTGGAAACTATTCTGCAGAAGGACCCTTACAGAGAGCAGAGTTTGGAGACTGGGTTATAGAAGGGTCTTACACAGAGCAGATGTAGGAGACTGAGGTGAAGAAGGATCGTTGCAGAGAGCAAAGTTTTAGACTGAGTTGCAGAGGGACTGCTGCAGAGAGCAGATGTTTGAGACTGGTGTGCAGAAGGACTGTTGCAGAGAGGAGAGGTTGGAGACTGGGTTGAAGAAGGATCGGTGCAGAGAGCAGATGTTGGAGACTGGTGTGCAGAAGGACAGTTACAGAGAGCAAAATTTGGAGACTGGGTTGCAGAAGGATCCTATAGAGAGCAGAGGTTGAAGAATGAGGTGCAGAAAGACTGGTTATAGAGAGTAGATGTTGGAGACTGAGGTTCAGAAGTAACGTTTAGGAGTACAGAGTTTGGAAACTGAGTGCAGAAGGATTGTTACAGAGAGCAGAGTTTAGAGACTGGGGTGCAGACGGACTGTTGCAGATAGCGGATTTTGGAGTCTTTGCTGCATATAACTGTTGCAGAGAGCAGAGTTTGGATACTGAGGTTCAGTAGGACTGTTATAGAGAGCAAGGTTGGAGACTGGGGTGCAGAAGGACTGACACAGAAAGCAGAGATTGGAGTCTGTGGTGCAGAAGGACCGATACAGAGAGCAGAGTTTGGTGAATGGGGTACAGAAGGACTGTTACAGAGAGCAGATATTGGAGACTGGGGAGCAGAAGGACTGTTGAAGAGGACAGAGTTTGGAGCTGGGGTGACGCAGAACCCTGCAGAAAGCAGAGGTTGGAGACTGGGGTGGAGAAGGAATGTTAGAGAGCAGAGTTTGGAAACTGGAGTGAAGAAAGATCTTACAGAGAGCCGAGGTTGAGACTGTGGTGCAGAAAGACTGTTGCAGAGAGCAGACATTGGAGACTGGGGTTTTAGAAAGATCGTTGCAGAGAGCAGAGTTCACAGACTCGGGTGCAGAAGCTGTTGCAGAGAGAAGAGGTTGAAGAGTGAGGTGCAGAAGGACAGTTACAGAGAGCAGATATTGGAGACTGGGGATTAGATGGATCTTACAGAGAGCAAAGGTTGGAGACTGAGTTGCAGAATGATTGTAACAGACATCAGAGGTAGGAGACTGGGTGAAGGAGGTTCGTTGCAGACAGCAGAGTTTTCAGACTGTGGTGAAGAAGGACTGTTGCAAAGACCAGATGTTGGAGACTAGGGTGTAGAAAGACTGTTGCAGAGAGCAGAGGTTGGTGATTGGGTTAAGAATGATCGTTGCAGAGAAAAGAGATTGAAGACTGGTGTGAGAAGGAATGTTACCAAGAGCAGAGTTTGGAGACTGGTTTGCGAAGGATCCTACAGAGAGCAGAGGTTGGAGACTGAAGTGCAGAAGGACTGTTACAGAGATTAGAGGTTGGAGACTAGTTGCAGAAGGACCGTTGCAGAGAACAGAGTTTGCAGACTGAGGTGCAGAAGGATTGTTACAGAGAAGTAGAGGTTGAAGACTGAGGTGTGGAAGTCTTGGTACAGAGAGCAGAGTTGAAGACTCGGTTGCAGAAGGACAGTTTCAGAGAGTCGAGGTTAAAAACAGGGTGCAAAAGGCCTGCTATAGAGAGCAGAGTTTTGAGACTGGAGTGCAGAAGGCCTGTTACAGAGAGGAGAGCTTGGGGATTGGGGTGCAGGTGGACTGTTACATAGAGCAGTGGTTGGAGACTGGGTGCAAGAAGAATCGTGGAGAGCAGAGGTTTCAGACTGAGGTGTAGAAGGACTGTTACAGAGAGCAGAGTTTAGAGAGTGACATGCTGAAGGACTGTTACAGAAAGCAGAATTTGGAAATTGGGGTGCAGAAGGACCGTTACAGACACCAGAGGTTGGAGACTGCGGTACTGAAGGACTGTTACAGAGAGCAGAGCTTGAAGACTGGGGTGCAGAAGACTGTAACAGAAAGCACAAGTTGGAGACTTAGGTGCAGAAGGATAGATACAAAGAGCAGAGTTGGAGACTGGAGTTCAGAAGGACTGATTCAAAAGCAGAGGTTGGCAACTGGTTGCAGAAGGACCATTACATGAGAGCAGAGTTTGGAAACTGCGGTACATAAAGTCTGTTACAGAGAGCGGATCTTGCGACTGGGGAGCAGAAATACTGTTGCAGAGGACAGAGTTTGGAGCTGGTGGATGGAGAAGAATCTTACAGAGAGCAGAGTTCAGAAACTGGAGTGCAGAAGGATCTTACAGACAGCAGAGGTTGGAGATGTGGTTCAGAAGGACTGTTGCAGAGAGCAGACGTTGGAGACTGGGGTCAAGAAGGTTTGTTCCATAGAGCAGAGTTTGGAGACTGGGGTACAGAAGGACTGTTGATGAGAGAAGATTTTGGAGACTACCGTGGAGAAGGACTGTTGCCGAGAGCATATTTTAGAGACTGGGGTGCAGAAGGACTGTTACAGAGAGCAGCGTTTGGAGACTGGGGTGCAGAAGGACTGTTACAGAGAGCAGAGTTTAGAGACTGGGGTTGCAGACGGACTGTTGCAGATAGCGGATTTTGGAGTCTTTGCTGCATAAGGACTGTTGCAGAGAGCAGAGGTTGGATACTGAGGTTCAGTAGGACTGTTATAGAGAGCAGAGGTTGGAGACTGGGTGCAGAAGGACTGACACAGAAAGCAGAGATTGGAGTCTGTGGTGCAGAAGGACCGATACAGAGAGCAGAGTTTGGTGAATGGGGTACAGAAGGACTGTTACAGAGAGCAGATATTGGAGACGGGGAGCAGAAGACTGTTGAAGAGGACAGAGTTTGGAGACTGGGGTGCCGCAGAACCCTTGCAGAAAGCAGAGGTTGGAGACTGGAAAGAATGTTAGAGAGAGCAGAGTTTGGAAACTGGAGTGAAGAAAGATCTTACAGAGAGCCGAGGTTTGAGACTGTGGTGCAGAAAGACTGTTGCAGAGAGCAGACATTGGAGACTGGGTTTAGAAAGATTGTTGCAGAGAGCAGAGTTCACAGACTCGGGTGCAGAAAGCTGTTGCAGAGAGAAGAGGTTGAAGAGTGAGGTGCAGAAGGACAGTTACAGAGAGCAGATATTGGAGACTGGGGATTAGATGGATCTTACAGAGAGCAAAGGTTGGAGACTGAGTTGCAGAAGGATTGTAACAGACATCAGAGGTAGGAGACTGGGATGAAGGAGGTGCGTTGCAGACAGCAGAGTTTTCAGACTGTGGTGAAGAAGGACTGTTGCAAAGACCAGATGTTGGAGACTTGCAAAGACCAGATGTTGGAGACTAGGGTGTAGAAAGACTGTTGCTGAGAGCAGAGGTTGGAGATTGGGTTAAAAATGATCGTTGCAGAGAAAAGAGATTGAAGACTGGTGTGCAGAAGGAATGTTACCAAGAGCAGAGTTTGGAGACTGGGTTTGCGAAGGATCCTACAGAGAGCAGAGGTTGGAGACTGAAGTGCAGAAGGACTGTTACAGATATTAGAGGTTGTAGACTTAGTTGCAGAAGGACCGTTGCAGAGAACAGAGTTTGCAGACTGAGGTGCAGAAGGATTGTTACAGAGAGTAGAGGTTGAAGACTGAGGTGCGGAAGTCTTGGTATTTTAGAGCCTGGGGTGCAGAAGGACTGTTACAGAGAGCAGCGTTTGGAGACTGGGGTGCAGAAGGACTGTTACAGAGAGCAGAGAGAAGAGGTTGGAGCCTGGGAAGCCGATGGCCTGTTACTGAGAGCAGAGAATGCAGACTGGGGTTCAGAAGGCCTGTTACAGAGAGCAGAGTTTGGGGACTGGGGTGCAAAAGGACTGTTACAGAGAGCAGACTTGGAGACTTGATTTCAGAAGGATCTTACACAGAACAGAGTTTGGAGACTGAGGTGCAGAATGACTGTTACAGAGACCGGAGTT
Source organism: Ictidomys tridecemlineatus (assembly GCF_052094955.1). NCBI lineage: Eukaryota > Metazoa > Chordata > Mammalia > Rodentia > Sciuridae > Ictidomys > Ictidomys tridecemlineatus. The sequence continues at coordinate 27,930 of NW_027522965.1, forward strand.
TGGAGACTGAGGTGCAGAAGAATCATTGCCAAGAGCAGATTTTTCAGACTGAGGTTCAGAGGGACTGTGGAATAGAGCAGATGTTGGAGACTTGGGTGCAGAAGGACTGTTGCAGAGAGTAGACGTTGGATACTGGGGTTCAGAAGGATCGTTGCAGAGAGCAGAGGTTGGAGACTGGGGTGCAGAAGGACTTTTAGAGAGAGCAGATTTTGGAGACCTTGTTGCAGAAGGATGTTACAGAGAGCAGAGGTTGGAGACTGGGGTGCAGAAGCACTGTTACAGAGAGAAGAGTTTGGAGACTGAGGTGCAGAAAGACCATTGCAGCGAGGAGAATTGGAGACTGAGGTGCAGAAGGTTTGATTCAGAGAGAAGAGGTTGGAGACTGGGGTGCAGAAGAACTGATACAGAAAGCAGAGGTTGGAGACTCTGGTGAAGAAGGACACTTACAGAGAGCAGAGGTTGGAGACTGCAGTACAGAAGGACTGTTACAGAGAGCAGATGTTCGAGACTGGGCTGGAGAAGAACTGTTTCAGAGAGCAGATATTGGTGTCTGGGGTGCAAAACCACTGTTCCAGAGAGCAGAGGATGGAGACTGGGGTATAGAAGGACTGTTGCAGAAAGTTGAGGTTGGAAACTGGGGTTCAGATGGATCTTACAGGGAGCAGAGTTTACAGATTGGGATGCAAAAGGACAATTGCAGAGAGCGGATATTGGAGACTTGGGTGGAGAAGAATCGTTGCAGAGAGAAGAGGTTGGAGACTCGGGTGCAGAGGGTGATTACAGAGAGCAGAGTTTGGAGACTGTTTTGCAGAAGTCCTGTTACAGAGAGAGGAGGTAGGAGACTGTTTTGCAGAAGGACTTTTTCAGAGTGCAGAGTTTAAAGACTGTGTTGCAGAAGGATCATAAAGAGAGCAGAGTTGGGAGACTGAGGTGCAGAAGGACGGTTACAGAGAGCAGAGGTAGGAGACTCGGGTGCAGAAGGGTCGTTGCAGAGAGCAGATGTTTGTAACAAGGGTGCAGAAGGACTGTTGTAGAGAGCAGAGGTTGGAGAGTGGTTTGCAGAAGGACTGTTGCAGAGAGCAGAGTTTGGAGACTGAGGTTCGGAACTCCTGTTACAGAGAGCAGAGGTTGGACACACGGGTGCAGAAGAACTGTTAAAGAGAACAGAGTTAGGATACAGGGGTGCAGAAACATCCTACAGAGAGCAGAATTTGGAGAATGAGGTGCAGAAGGACTGTGGCAGAGATCAGAGGTTGGAGACTGGGGTTGAGTAGGATCATTTCAGAGAGCAGATTTTGGAGACTTGGGTGCACAAGGATCGTTGCAGAGAGCAGCGGTTGGAGACTGGGGTGCAGAAGGCCTTCTACAAAGAGCAGAGATTGGAGACTGGCGTGCAGAAGGCCTGTTACAAAGAGGAGAGTTTGGAGACTGGGTATCTGAAGGATCCTTACAGAGAGCAGAGTTTGGAGACTGAGGTGAAGGTGGACTGTTACAGGGAGCAGTTGTTGGAGACTGGGGTGCAGAAGGATCGTCCAGAGACCAGAGGTTTCAGACTGAGGTGCAGAACGACTGTTACAGAGAGTAGAAGTTGGAGACTGAGGTGCAGAAGCACTGTTACATAAAGCAGAAGTTGGCAATTGGGGTGCAGAAAAACCGTTACAGAGACCAGAGTTTGGAGACTGTGGTATAGAAAAAATGTTACAGAGAGCATAGGTTGGAGACTTGGGTGCATAAGGAATGTTAGAGAGCACAGGTTGGAGACTGAGGTGCAGAAGGATAGATACAGAGAGCAGAGGTTTTAGACTGGGGTTTAGAAGGACTGATACAGAAAGCAAAGTTTTAAGACTGGGGTACAGAAGGACAAGTTATGGAGAGCAGATGTTGGAAAGTGCGTTACAGAAGGACTGTTACAGAGAGCAGGTGTTGGAGACTGGTTAGCAGAAGGACTGTTGCAGAAAATAGAGGTTGAAGACTGGGGTGCCGCAGGACACATGCAGAAAGCAGAGGTTAAAGACTGGGGTAGAAAAGAAATGTTACAGAGACCAGAGTTTGGAAACTGGGGTGCAGAAGGATCTTACAGAGAGCAGAGGTTGGAGACTGTGGTGCAGATGAACTGTTGCGGAGAACAGATGTTGGAGACTGGAGTGCAGAAGGACTGTTGCAGAGAGCAGAGGTTGGAGACTTAGGTGCAGAAGTCCTGTTACATAGAGCAGAGGTTGGAGACTGGGGTGCAGAAGGATCGTTGCAAGGAGCAGAGCTTGTAGACAGGGGTGCAGAATGATCTTTCAGAGAGCAGAAGTTGGAGACTGAGGTGCAGAAGGACTGTTTCAGAGAATAGAAGTTGGAGACTGGAGTGCGGTAGGATCATTGCAGAGAGCAGAGGTTGGAGACAGGCGCGCAGAATTATCGTTGCATAGAGCAGAGTTTGGAGACTGGCATGCAGAAGGCCTGTTACAGAGAGGAGAAGTTGGAGACAGGGTGCAGAAGGACTGTTTCAAAGAGCAGAGTTTGGAGACTGGGTTTCTTAAGGATCTTACATGGAGCAGAGTTTGGAGACTGAGGTGCATGGGAACTGTTACAAAGAGCAGTGCTTGAAAACTGGGGTGCAGAAGAATCGTGGAGAGCAGTGGTTTCAGACTAGGTGCAGGTGGATATTTACAAAAAGCAGTAGTTCAAGACTGGTGTGTAGAAGGACTGTTACAGAGAGCAGAGTTTGGAGACTCAGATGCAGAGAAACTGTTACAGGAAGCGGAGTTTGGAAATTGGGGTGCAGAAGGACCATTACAGAGAACAGAGTTTGGAGACTGCGGTACAGGACTGTTACCGAGAGCAGAGGTTGGAGACTGGGGTGCAGAAGGACTCTCACATAGAGCAGAGTTTGGAGACTGGGGTGCAGAAGGATCTTTCAGAGAGCTGAGCTTTGGGACGGGGTGCAGAAGGTTCATGGCAGAGAGAAGAGTTTGGAGACTGGGAAGCAGATGGCCTGTTTCTGAGAGCAGAGTTTTGAGACTGGGGTGCCGAAGGCCTGTTAAAGAGAGCAGAGTTTTGGGACTGGGGTGCAGAAGAACTTATACAGATTGCAGACTTTAAAGACTGGGTTTCAGAAGGATCTTACAGAGAACAGAGGTTGGAGACTGAGGTGCAGAATGACTGTTACAGAGAGCGTAGTTTAGAGACTGGGGTGCAGAAGGATCATTGCCGAGAGCAGAGTTATCAGACTGAGGTTCAGAGGGACTGTTGCATAGAGCAGATGTTGGAGACTTGGGTGCAGAAGGACTGTTGCAGAGAGTAGACGTTGGAGACTGGGGTTCAGAAGGATAGTTTCAGAGAGCAGATGTTGGAGACTGGGGTGCAGAAGGACTCTTACAGAGAGCAGAAGGTGGAGAATAGGTTGAAGAAGGCTTGTTACTGAGAGCAGAGTTTGGAGACTGGGGTGCAGAAGGACTTTTAGAGAGAGGAGAGTTTGGAAACCGGGTTGCAGAAGGATGTTACAGAAAGCAGAGGTTGGAGACTGAGGTGCAGAACCACTGTTACAGAGAGAAGAGTTTGGAGACTGAGGTGCAGAAGGACCGTTGCAGAGAGGAGACTTGGAGACTGAGGTGCAGAAGGATTGATACAGAGAGAAGAGTTTAAAGACTGGGGTGCAGAAGAACTGATACAGAAAGCAGAGGTTGGAGACTCTCGTGCAGAAGGACCCTTACAGAGAGCAGAGTTTGGAGACTGCAGTACAGAAGGACTGTTACAGAGAGCAGAGGTTTGAGACTGGGCTGGAGAAGAACTGTTTCAGAGAGCACATGTTGGAGTCTGGGGTACAAAACGACTGTTCCAGAGAGCAGAGGATGGAGACTGGGGTATAGAAGGACTGTTGCAGAGATCAGAGGTTGCAGACTGAGCTGCAGAAGGAATGTTACAGAGTGCAGAGTTTGAGGACTGGGGTGGAAAACAACGGATACAGAAAGCAGAGTTTGGAGACTGCGGTAGAGATGGACTGTTACAGAGAGCAAAGTTTAAAGACTGGGGTGCAGAAGAATTGTTATAGAGAACAGAGTTTGGAGACTGGGGTGCAGAAAGTTTTTTGGGTGAGCAGAGTCTGGATAATGGGGTGTTGAAGGACTGTTGCAGAGAGTAGAAGTTGAAGACTGGGTTATAGAAGGACTGTTGAAGAGAGCAGATGTTCGGTGAAGAAGGACTGTGGCAGAGAGTAGACGATGGAGACTGGGGTTCAGAAATAATCTTACAGAGAGCAGAGGTTAGAGAATGGGGCGAAGAAGGCCTGTTCTAGAGAGCAAAGTTTGGAGACTGGGGTGCAGAAGGACTGTTAGAGAGAGCAGAGTTTGTAGACTGGGTTGCAGAAGGATCTTACAAAGAGCAGAGTTTTGAGACTGAGGTGCAGAAGGACTGTTGTAAAGAGCAGAGGTTGGAGACTGGGGTGCAGAAGGACTGTTACAGAGTGCAGAGGTTTGAGACTGGGGTGAAGTAGGACTGTTTAAGAGAACAGAGGTTGGAGACTGGGGTGCAGAAGGACCTTTGTAGAGAGAAGAGTTTGGAGACTGAGGTGCAGAATTATTTTTACAGAGAGCAGAGTTTGGAGACTGGGTTGCAGAAGGACTGTTTCAGCGAGCAGAGGTAGGAGACTGGTGTGCAAAAGGATCTTACAGAGAGTGAAGGCTGGAGACTGGGGTGCATAAGGAATGTTGCAGAGAGCAGAGGTTGAAGACTGGGGTACTGAAGGACTGATAGAGAAATCAGATGTTGGAGACTGGGGTGCAGAAGAACCGTTACAGAGATCAGAGGTAGGAGACTCCGATTCAAAAAGACTGTTACAGAAAGCAGAGGCTGGAGACTGGTGTGCAGAACGAATGGTACAGAGAGCAGAGGTTGGAGACTGGGGTGAAGAATGACTGAAAGAGAAAGCAGATGTTGGTGACTGGGGTGCAGAAGGACCGTTAAGAGAGCAGAGGTAGGAGATTCTGGTTCAGAAGGACTGTTACGGAGAGCAGAGGTTGGAGACTGGGGTGCATAAGAACTGTTACAGAGAGCAGAGTTTGGAGACGTGGGTGCAGAAGGTATGATAGAGAAATCAGATGTTGGAGACTGGGGTGCAGAAGAACCGTTACAGAGAGCAGAGGTAGGAGACTGGGTTGTACAAGGACCGTTGCCGAGAGCGAGGTTGGAGACTGAGGTGCAGAAGAAATGTTGCAGAGAGCAGAGGTTGGAGACTGGGGTGCAGAAGGCCTCTAGCAGATAGCAGATGTTTGAGACTTGAGTGCAGAAGGCCTGTTACAGAAAGCAGAAGTTGGAGACTGGGGTGCAGAAGGACTGTTACAGAGAGCAGAGGTTGGAGACTGAGGCCCAGAAGCACTGTTACAGAGAGAAGAGGTTGGAGACTGAGGTGCAGAAGGACCGTTGCAGAGAGGAGACTTGGAGACTGAGGTGCAGAAGGATTGATACAGAGAGAAGAGGTTGGAGACTGGGGTGCAAAAGAACTGATACAGAAAGCAGAAGTTGGAGACTCTCGTGCAGAAGGACCCTTACAGAGAGCAGAGGTTGGAGACTGCAGTACAGAAGGACTGTTACAGAGAGGAGAGGTTGGAGACTGTGGTGGAACAGAACTGTTTCAGAGAGCAAATGTTTGAGTCTGCGATGCAAAATCTGTTGCAGAGAGCAGAGGATGGAAACTTGGGTGGAGAAGAACTGTTGCACAGAGCAGAGGTTGCAGATTTAGTTGCAGAAGGACTGTTACAGCGGGTAGAGTTTGGAGACTGTGGTGGAAACGACGGATACAGAGGGCTGAGGTTGGATACTGTGGTAAATAAGGACCCTGACAAAGAACAAATGTTGGAGACTGCAGTACAGATGGACTGTTACAGAGAGCAGAGGTTTGAGACTGGCGTGCTGAATAACTGTTTTAGAGAACAGATTTTTGAGAATGGGGTGCAGAAGGATCGTTGCATAGAGAAGAAGTTTTAGACTGGGGTGCAGCAAGATCCTTAAAGAGAGCATAGTTTGGAGACTTGGTGCAGAAGGACTATTACAGAGAGCACAGGTTGAAGACTGGGGTGCAGTAGGTATTTTACAGAGAGCACATGTTGGAGACTGAGGTGCAGCAGGACCCTTAGAGATACCATAGGTTGGAGACTGCGGTACAGAAGGACTGTTTCAGAGAGCAGTGGTTGGAGACAGGTGTGCAGAAGGATCTGACAGACAGCATAGTTTGGAGACTTGGGTGCAGAAGGATCATTGAAGAGAGAAGAGGTTGGAGACTGGGTCAAAAGGCCTGTTACAGAAAGCAGAGTTTTTAAGATTGGGGAGCAGAAGACCTGTTACAGAGCAGGGCTTGGAGACTGGGGTGCGGAAGGACAGTTACAGACAGCAGAGTTTAAAGACTGGGTTGCAAAAGGATCTTACAGAGAGCAGAGGTTGGAGACTGAGGTACAGAAGGACTGTTACAGAGAGCAGAGGTTGGAGACTGATGTGCAGAAGGATCGTTGCAGAGAGCAGAGTTTTCAGACTGAGGTGCAGAAGGCCTGTTACAGAGAGCAGAGGTTGCTGACTTTGGTGTAGAATGACTGTTGCAGAGAGTAGAGGTTGGAGATTGGCGTCCAGAAGGATTGTTGCTGACAGCAGAGGTTGGAGACTGGGGTGGAGAAGGACTGCTGCAGAGAGTAGATGTTGGAGACTGAGGTGCAGAAGGACTGTTACAGAGATCATAGTTTGGAGACTGGGGTTTAGAAGGACTGATACAGAAAGCAGACCTTGGTGACCTGGGTGCATAAGACTGTTGCAGAGAGCAGAGTTTTGAGACTGATGTGGAGAAGGACTGTTGCAGAGAGAAGATGTTGGAGACTGGGTTGCAGAAGGACTATTGCACAGAGCAGAGATTGGAGAGTGGGGTGCAGAAGAAGTATTGCAGAGAGCAAAGGTTGCAGACTGTGGTTCAGAAAGACTTTTACAGAGAGCAGAGTTTGGAGAATGTGGGGCAAAAGGACTGATACAGAAAGCAGAGGTTGGAGACTGAGGTGCAGAAAAAACCCTTACAGAGAACAGACGTTAAAGAATGCGGTACAGAAGGACTGTAACAGAGAGCACTGGATGGAGATTGGGGTGCAGAATAAGTGTTGTAGAGAACAGAGGTTGAAGACTCGGGTGCAGATGGATCATTGCAGAAAGCAGAGGTTGGAGACTGGGTTTCAGAAGGATCTTACAGAAAGCAGAATTAGAACACTCAGGTGCAGAAGAAGTGTTGCAGATAGCAGAGGTTTGAGACTGGGGTGAAGAAGTACTGTTGCAGAGAGCAGAGTTTGGAGTCTGAGGTGCAGAAGGACTGTTACCGAGACCAGAAGTTAGAGACCGGGGTGCAGAAGGACTGATACAGAAAGCAGAGTTTGGAGACTGGGGTGCAGAAATACCGTTACAGAGAGCAGAGTTTGAAGACTGCAGTACAGATGGACTGTTACAGAGAACAGAGGTTGGAGACTGCAGTGGAAAAGGACTGTTACAGAGAGCATATTTTGGAGACTGGGGTGAGGAATGACTGTTGCAGAGAGCAGAGGTTGAAAACTAGGGTACAGAAGGACTGTTGTAGAGAGCAGATTTTGGAGACTGGGGTTCAGAAAGACTGTTGCATAGAGTAGAGGTTGGGGACTTGGGTGCAGAAGGAGTATTGCAGAGAGTAGAGGTTGGAGATTGGGTTGCAGGAGAACTGTTGCAGAGAGCAGAGGTTGGAGACTCGGGTGCAGAAAGACTGTTGCAGAGAGTAACATTTGGAGATTGGGGTGCCACAGAACTGTTGCATAGAGCAGAGGTTGGAGACTGGGTTTCAGAAGGATCGTTGCAGAGAGTAGAGTATGAAGACTGGGGTATAGAAGGAGTGTTCTAAAGAGCAGAGGTTAAAGGCTGGTGTTCAGAGAGACTGTTTCAGAGAGCAGTTGTTGAAGACTGAGGTACAGAAAAACATTTACCGAGAGCAGTGTTTGAAGCAGTGTTTGAAGACTGGTGTGCAGGACTGATACTGAGAGCAGAGTTTGGAGACTGGGGTGCAGAAGGATCTTACAGAGAGCAAAGTTTGGAAACTGAGGTGCAGAAGGACTGTTACAGAGAGGAGAGTTTGGAGACTGGTGTGCAGAAGGACTGTTAAAGAGAACAGAGATCAGAGAATTGGATGCAGAAGGCCTGTTACAGAGAGCAGAAGATGGAGACTGGTGTGCAGAATGCCTGTCACGGAGAGCAGACTTTGGAGACTGGGGTGCAGAAGGACTGTTACAGAAAGCAGAGTTTGTAGACTTCTTTTCAGAAGGATCATACAGAGAGCAGAAATTTGAGACTGAGGTGCAGAAAGAGTGTTACAGAGAGTAGATGTTGAAGACTGAGTTGTAGAAAGACGATTGTAGAGAGCAGAGGTTGGAGACTGAGGTGCAGAAAAAATGTTGAGAAGTGCAGAGGTCGGAGACATTGCTGTAGAAAGACTGTTGCAGAGAGAAGAATTTGGAGACTGAGGGGCAGAAGTATTGTAAAGAGAGCAGAGGTTGGAGACTTGAGTGCAGAAGGACTGATAGAGAAAGCAGGAGTTGGAGACTGGTGTGCAGGACAGTTACAGAGAGAATAGTTTGGAAACTGCAGTACAGAAGGACTGTTAAAGAGAGCAGAGGTTGGAGACTGGGGTGCAGAAGAAGGTTTCTAAAAAACAGAGGTGGGAGACTGGGGTGCAGAAGGACCGTTGCAGAGAGAAGACTTGGAGACTGAGGTTCAGAAGAATTGATACAGAGAGCAGAGTTTTGAGAGTGGGGTTCAGTAGGACTGTTACAGAAAGAAGAGGTTTGATATTGGTGTGCAGCATAACTCTTGAAGAGAGAAGAGGTTGGAGTCGGACATGCAGAAGGACTGATACAGAAAGCAGAGTTTGAAGACTGGCGTGCAGAAGGACAATTACAGAGAGCAGAGGTTTGAGACTTCAGTACAGAAGGAATGTTACAGAGAGCAGAGTTTGGAGACTGGGGTGTAGAAGTACTGTTACGGAGAGAAAAGGTTGGAGAATGGGGTGCAGAATAAGTGTTGTAGAGAACAGTGGTTGGAGACTCGGGTGCAGAAAGACAATTGTAGAAAGCAGAGTTTGTAGATTGGGGAGCAGAAAGATTGTTGCGTAAAGCAGAGGATGGAGTCTGAGGTGCAGAAAAACTGATACAGAAAGCAGAGTTTGTAGACTGGGGAGCAGAAGGATCGTTACAGAAAGCAGAGTTTGGAGACTTCAGTACAGAAGGACTGTTACAGAGATCAGATGTTGGAGACTGGGGTGGAAAAGGATTGTGGCAGAGAGCAGATTTGGAGACTGGTGTGCAGAAGGACTGTTGCAGAGAGCAAGGTTGAAGACTGTGGTGCAGAAGGACTATAGCAAAGAGCAGAGTTTGCAGAGTGAGGTTCATAAGGACTATTACATAGAGCAGAGTTTGGAAACTGTGTCGCAGAAAGACTGATACAGAAAGCAAAGGTTGGAGACTGGGGTTAAGAAGGACCCTTACAGAGAATAGAGGTCTAAGATACTTGTACATAAGAACTGTTGTAGAGAACACAGGTTGGAGACTGGGGTGCAAAGGGACCAATGCAGAGAGCAGAGCTTGGAGACTGGGGTGCAGAAGGAATGTTATGGAGAGAAGAGTTTGGAAACTGAGGTGCAGGAGAATCTTACAGAGAGAAGATTTTGGAAACTGGGGTGCAGAGAGACCATTGCAGAGAGCAGAGTTTGGAGACTGAGGTGCAGAAGGACTGTTGAAGAGAGCAGATATTGGAGACTTGGGTGTAGAAGTACTGTTGCAGAGAGCATAGGTTGGAAATTGGGGTGCAAAAGGACTGTTGCAGAGAGCAGAATTTGGACACTCAGGTGCAGAAGGACTGTTACAGAGAGCAGAGGTTGGAGACTTGATTGCAGAAGGACTAATACAGAAAACAGAGGTTTAAGACTGGGGTGCAGAAGGACCGTTACAGAGAGAAGTGTTTTGGAACTGCAGTACAGAAGGACTGTAACAGAGAGCAGAGGTTTGAGACTGGGGTGGAGAAGAACTCTTGCAGAGATCAGATGTTGGAGACTGGTGTGCAAAGGACTGTTGTAGAGAGTAGAGGTTGGAGATTGGTGTGTAGAAGAACTGTTATAGAGAGGAGAGGTTTGAGACTGGGGTGCAGAAGGATTGTTGCAGAGAGGAGAGGTGGGAGACTGAGGTGCACAAGGATTATTACAGAGTGCAGAGGAAGGTTACTGGGGTACAGAAGGACTGATCCAAAGAGCAGAGGTTGAAGACTGGGGTGGAGAAGGCCTGTTACAGAGAGCATAGTTTGGAGACTGAGGTGATGAAGAATCATTACAGAGAGCAGATATTGCAGACTGAGATGCAGAAGGACTTTTACTAAGAGGAGAGGTTGGAGACTGGGTGCAGAAGGATTCTTACAGAGATCAGATGATGGAGACTGGGGAGCAGCAGGAGTGTTACAGAGGGCAGAGTTTGGAGATTGGGGTGCAGAAGAACTGTTACAGAGAAAAGATTTTGGAGACTGTTGTGAAGGCTTGTAACAGAGAGCAGATGTTGAAGACTGAGGTGCAGAAAGACTGTTGCAGAGTGCAGCGTTGGAGACTGGGTTGCAGAAGGACTGTTTCAGAGAACAGAGTTTGGAGACTGCAGTACAGAAGGACTGTTACAGAGATTAGAGCTTTGAGAGTGGGGTGCAGAAGGAATGTCAAAGAGAACAAAGTTTGGAAACTGGGGTGCAGAAGGATCTTATAGAGACCAGAAGTTTGAGACTAGGGTGCAGAAGGACTGTTGCAGAGAGGAGACGTTGGAGACTGGGGTGCAGAAAGATCATTGCAGAGAGTAGAGGTTGAAGACATGCGTGTAGAAGGACTGTTGTGGAGAGCAGATGTTTGAGACTGGGATGTAGAAGGACTGCTGCAGAGAGCAGAGATTGGAGACTGGGGTGCAAAAGGACCGTTACAGAGAGTAGAGTTTGGAGAGTGCAGTACAGAAGGACTGTTACCGAGAGCAGAGTTTCGAGACAGGTGTGCAGAAGGACTATTGAAGAGAAAAGGGTTTGGAGACTGGGGTGCAGAAAAAAATGATGCAGAGAGCAGAGCATGGAAACTATGATGCAGAAGGACTTTTACAGAGAGTAGCGTTTGGAGACTGGGGTGCACAAGAACTGTTACAGAAAGCAGAGTTTGGAGACTTCTTTTCAGAAAGATTATACATAGAGCAGAGGTTGGAGAGTGGGGTGCAGAAGGATCGAGGAAGAGATCAAAAGTTGGAGACTCAATTGTAGAAGAATCATTGGAGAGAGCAAAGTGGAGACTGGGGTGTAGAAGGATCATAACAGAGAGAAGAGGTGGGAGACTGGGTTGCAGAAGGACATACAGAAAGCACAGTTTGAAAACTAGGGTGCAGATAGAATTTTGCAGAAAGCAGAGTTTGGATTCTGGAGTGCAGAAGGACTGTTGCAGAGAGCAGAGTTTGGAGACTGAGATGCAGAAGGACTGTTACACATAGCAGACTTTGGAGACTGGGGTGAAAAATCATGATACAGAAAGCAGAGGTGGAAGACTGGTGTGCAGAAGGATTGTTACAGAGAGCAGAGGTTGGAGACTGGTGTGCAGAAGGACTGTTACAGAGAGCAGAGGTTGAAGACTGGTGTGTAGAAGGACTGTTGCAGAGAGCATAGATTGGAGACTTGGGTGCAGAAGGACTGTTGAAGAGAGCAGAAACTGGAGACTGAGGTGCAGAAGGAGTGTTACAGAGAGCAGAGTTTGGAGACTGGGGTGCAGAAAGACTGATACAGAGAGCAGAGGTTGGAGACTGGGTGCAGAAGGGCTGTAACAGAGAGCAGAGTTTGGAGACTGGTGTGCAGAAGGACGGTTGGAGAGAGCAGATGTTGGAGACTGGGATGCAGAAGGACTGTTACACATAGCAGAGTTTGGAGACTGGGGTGAAAAATCATGATACAGAAAGCAGAGGTGGGAGACTGGGGTGCAGAAGGATTGTTACAGAGAGCAGAGTTTGGAGACTGGTGTGCAGAAGGACTGTTACAAAGAGCAGAGGTTGAAGACTGGTGTGTAGAAGGACTGTTGCAGAGAGCAGAGGTTGGAGACTTGGGTGCAGAAGGACTGTTGCAGAGAGCAGAATTTGGAGACTGAGGAGCAGAAGGACTGTTACAGAGAGCAGAGTTTGGAGACTGGTGTGCAGAAGGACTGATACAGATAGCAGAGTTTGGAGACTGGGTTGCAGAAGGCCTGTTACAGAGAACAGAGGTTGGAGACTGTGTGCAGAAGGCTGTTACAGAGAGCAGAGTTTGGAGACTGGTGTGCAGAAGGACGGTTGCAGAGAGCAGATGTTGGAGATTGGGATGCAGAAGGACTGTTGCAGAGAGCAGAGTTTTGACACTGGTTTGCAGAAGGACTGTTACACAGAGCAGAGGTTGAAGACTTTGGTGTAGAAGAACTTTTGCAGAGAGCAGAAGGACTATTGCAGAGAAAAGGGTTTGGAGACTGGGGTGCAGAAGAAATGATGCAGAGAGCAGAGGTTGGAGACTAAGGTGCAGAAGGACTTTTACAGAGAGCAGAGTTTGGAGACTGGGGTGCCCAAGGACTTTTACAGGAAGCAGAGTTTGGAGACTTCTTTTCAGAAGGATCATACAGAGAGCAGAGTTTGGAGAATTGGGTGCAGAAGGATCGAGGAATAGAGCAAAAGTTGGAGACTCAGTTGTAGAAGAATCATTGCAGAGAGAAAAGTGGAGAAGGATCATAACAGAGAGAAGAGTTGGGAGACTGGGGTGCAGAAGGAGTTACAGAGAGCACAGTTTGGAAACTGGGGTGCAGATAGAATTTTGCAAAAAGCAGACTTTGGATTCTGGGGTGGAGAAGGACTGTTGCAGAGAGCAGAGGTTGGAGACTGAGATGCAGAAGGACTGTTACACATAGCAGACTTTGGAGACTGCAGTGAAAATCATGATACAGAAAGCAGAGGTGGGAGACTGTGGTGCAGAAGGATTGTTACAGAGAGCAAAGTTTGGAGACTGGGGTAGAGAAGGACTGTTACAGAGAGAAGATGTTTGAGACTGAGATGTAGAAGTACTGTTACAAAGAGAAGAGTTTGGAGACTGGGGTGCAGAAAGACTGATACAGAAAGCAGAGGTTGGAGACATGAATCCAGAATGAATCTTAATGAGAGCAGAGGATGGAGACTGTTGTACAGAAGGACTGTTACAGAGAACAGAGGTTGGAGACTAAGGTACAGTAGGACTGTTGGAGAGAGCACAGATTGGAGAATGGGATGCAGAAGGACTTTTGCAGAAAGCAGTGTTTGGAGACTGAGGTGCAAAAGGACTGTAATAGAGAGCGGAGTTTGGAGACTGTGGTCCTGAAGGACTGATACAGAAAGCAGAGGTTGGAGACTGTGGTGCAGAATTATCATTGCAGAGAGGAGAGGTTAGATATTTGCGTCGGGAAGAAATGTTACAGAGAGCAGAGTTTGGAAACTGAAGTTCAGAAGGATCTTAAAGAGAACAGAATTTAGAGACTGCGGTACAGAATGACTGTTACAGAGATCAGAGGTTGGAGACTGGGGTGGAGAAGAACTGTTGCAGAGAGCCGAAGTTTGAGACTGGGGTGCAGAGGATTGTTGCAGGGAGTAAAGTTTGGATATGACGTGCTGAAGGACTCTTGCAGAAAACAGAGGTTGGAGAATGGGGTGCAGAAAGACCGCTGAAGAGAACAGATGTCATAGACTGAGGTGCAGAAGGATTGTTACAGAGAGCAGAGGTTGGAGACTGAGGTGAAAAAGGACTGTGACAAAGATCAGAATTTGGAGACTGCGGTGCAGAAGGATCTTTCAGAGAGCAGAGGTTGGAGACTGGGGTGCAGAAGAACTGTTGCAGAGAGAAGAAGTTGGAGACTAGGGTGCAGAAGGATTTTTGCAGGGAGCAGAATTTGGAGACTGACGTGCCTCAGGACTCTTGCAGACAATAGACGTTGGAGAATGGGGTGCAGAAAAATTGTTGCAGAGAGCCTATTTGTGAGACTGAGGTGCAGAAGGATTGTTACAGAGAGCAGAGGTTAGAGACTTGGGTGAAGAAGGACTGTTACAGAGGTCAGAGTTTGTAGACTGGGGTGCAGAAGGATCTTTCAGAGAGCAGAGGTTGGATACTGGGGTGCAGACGAACTGTTGCATAGACCAGAGGTTAGATACTGGGGTGTAGAAGGATTGTTCCAGAGAGCAGAGTTTGGTGACTTGGTAGCAGAAGGATCTTACCTGCAGCAGAAATTTGAGACGGAGTTTCAGAAAAAATGATATGCAGAGCAGAATTTGGAGACTGGGGTGGAGAAAGACCGTTGCCGAGAACAGAGTTTGGAGACTGGCATGCAGAAGGTCCGTTGCAAAGAGCAGAGGTTGGAGACTGGGTGCAGAAGAACTGTCGCAGAGAGAGAGTTTGGAGACTGAGGTGCAGAAAGAATGTTACAGAGAGAAAAGTTTGGAGACTGGGGTGCAGAATTACTGATACAGAAAGCAGAGGTTGGAGACTGGGGTGCAAAAGGACCATAAAAGAGAACAGAGGTTGGAGACTGTGGTTCAGGAGGACTGTTGAAAAGAACAGAGGTTAGGAAATGGGGTGTAGAAGGACTGTTACAGAGAACAGAGTTTAGAGAATGGGGTGCAAAAGTAGGGTTGCTGAGTTCAGAGGTTGAAGTAAGAGGTGCAGAAGGACTGTTACAGAGAGCAGAGGTTGGAAACCGTGGTGCAGAAGGACTGATACAGAAAGCAGAGGTTTGAGACTGTGGTGCAGAAAGACTGTTACAGAGAGCAGAGGTTGGAGACTACGGTTCAGAAGGACTGTTACAGGGAGCAGAGGTTTGAGACTGGGGAGTAGAAGGACTGTTGCAGAGAACAGAGGTTGGAGACTGGGTTGCAGCAGGAGCGTTGAAGAAAGAAGAAGTTGGAGACTGGGTTAGAGAAGGAATGTAACAGAGAGCAGAGTTTGGAAACTGGGGTGCAGAAGGACCTTACAGAGAACAGAGGTTAGAGACTGGTATGCAGAAAGAGTGTTAAAGAGAGGAGACGTAGGAGACTGGGGTGCAGAAGGTCTGTTGCAGAGAGTAGATGTTGGAGACTGGGGTGCAGAAGGATTGTTTCAGAGAGCAGACGTTGGAGACTGAGGTGCAAAAAGACTATTACAAAGAATATAGTTTGGAGATTGTGATGCAAAAGGCCTGTTACAGAGAGCAGAGGTTCTAAACGATGGTGAACAAGAACTGTTAGAGAGAGAAGAGTTGTTAGACAAGGTTGCAGAAGGATCTTACAGAGAGCAGAGATTGAAGTCCGAGGCGCAGCAGGACTGTTACAGAGAGCAGAGGTTGAAGACTGGGGTGCAGAAGGCCTTTTACAAAGAGCAGAATTTGGAGAATAACTGCAAAATGACTTTTACATATGGCAGAGTTGGAAACTGGTTTGCAGAAGGATCTTACAGAGAGCAGATATTGAAGACTGAGGTGCAGAAGGACTTTTACAGAGAGTAGAGGTTGGAGACTGAGGTGCGGAAGGATCGTTGCAGAGAACAGAATTTTAAGACTGAGGTGCTGAAGGACTGTTGCAGAGAGCACATGTTGGAGACTGGGTTTCAGAAGGACTTATACACAAAGCAGAGTTTGGAGACTGGGGTGCAGAAGGACCATTACAGAGAGCAGAGTTTGGAGACTCCAATACAGGAGGACTATTACAGAGACAAGAGGTTGGAGATTGGGGTGTAGAAGAACTGTTTCAGAGTGCAGATGTTGGAGACTGGGGTGCAGAAGAACTGTTGCAGAGAGCAGAGTTTAGAGATTGAGGTGCAGAAGAACTGTTGCAGAGAGCAGCGGTTGGAGACTGCGGTGCAGAAAGAATGTTACAGAGAGCAATGTTTGGAGATAGAGGTACAGAATTACTGATACAGAAAGCAGAGGTTGGAGACTGGGGTGCAGAAGGACCGTTACAGAGAGCAGAGGTTGCAGACAGGGGTGCAGAAGGACTGTTGAGGAGAGGAGACTTTGGAGATTTGGTGCAGAAGAATCGTTGCAGAGAGCAGAGTTTAGAGACTGTGGTGCAAAAAGACTGTTACAGAGAGTAGAGGTTGGAGATTGGGGTGCAAAAAACCTGTTACAGAAAGCAGAGTTTGGAATCTTGGGTGCAGAATAACTGTTACAGAGAGAAGAGTTTTTAGACAAGGTTGCAGAAGGAACTTACAGAGAGCAGAGATTGTACACCTAGGTGCAGCAGGACTGTTACAGAGAGCAGAGATTGGAGGGCTGGGTGCAGAAGGCCTGTTATGGATTGCAGAGTTTGGAGACTGGGGTGCAGAAGGACCATTACAGAGAGCAGAGTTTGGAGACTCCAATACAGGAGGACTATTACAGAGACAAGAGGTTGGAGATTGGGGTGTAGAAGAACTGTTGCAGAGAGCAGAGTTTAGAGATTGGGGTGCAGAAGAACTGTTGCAGAGAGCAGCGGTTGGAGACTGCGGTGCAGAAAGAATGTTACAGAGAGCAAAGTTTGGAGAGAGAGGTACAGAATTACTGATACAGAAAGAATAGGTTGGAGAATGGGGTGCAGAAGGACCGTTACAGAGAGCAGAGGTTGCAGACAGGGGTGCAGAAGGACTGTTGAGGAGAGGAGACGTTGGAGATTTGGTGCAGAAGAATCGTTGCAGAGAGCAGAGTTTGGAGACTGAGGTGCAAAAAGACTGTTACAGAGAGTAGAGGTTGGAGATTGGGGTGCAAAAGGCCTGTTACAGACAGCAGAGTTTGGAATCTGGGGTGCAGAATAACTGTTACAGAGAGCAGAGTTTTTAGACAAGGTTGCAGAAGGAACTTACAGAGAGCAGAGATTGTAGACCTAGGTGCAGCAGGACTGTTACAGAGAGCAGAGATTGGAGGCCTGGGTGCAAAAAGCCTGTTACGGAGAGCAGAGTTGGAGACTGGGGTGCAGAAGGACTGACACAGAGGGCAGAGTTTTAGACTGGGTTGCAGAAGGATCTAACAGAGAGCAGATGTTGGAGACTGAGGTGTAGAATGATCATTGCAGAGAGAAGAGTTTGGAGACTGGGGTGCTGAAGGCCTGTAACAGAGAGCAGAGTTTGGAGACTAAGGTGCAGAGGGCCTGTTAAAGAGAGCAGAGTTTGAAGACTGGGGTGCAAAAGGATTGTTATAGAGAGCAGAGTTAGGATACTGGGTGGCGGAAGGAACTTACAGAGAGCAGAGTTTTTAGACTGAGGTGAAGGAGGACTGTTACAGAGAGCAGTGGTAGGAGACTGGGGTGCAGAAGGATCATGCAGACAGAAGAGGTTTGAGACTGAGGTATAGAAGGACTTTTACAAAGAACAGAGGTTAGAGACTGAGGTGCAGAAGGACTGTTACAGGAACAAATTTTGGAGACTGTGTTGCAGAAGGATCTTACATAGAGCAGAGTTTGGACACTGAGGTGCAGAAGGACTGTTACAGAGAGCAAAGGTTGGAGTTTGGGGTGCAGAAGGATTGTTGTAGAAAGCAAAATTTTCAGACTGAGGTTAAGAAGGACTTTTGCAGAGAGCAGATTTTGGTGACTGGGGTGCAGAAAGATGGTTACAGATAGCAGAAGTCAGAGACTGGTGTGCAGAACAACTGCATCAGAGAGCAGAGGTTGGAGACTGGGGTTCAGAAGGCCTGTTACAGAGAGCAGAGTTCTGAGACTGGGGTGAAGAAGAACTTTTGCAGAGAGCAGAGTTTTTTTATACTGGGTTTAAAAGGATCTTAAAGAGAGCAGAGGTTTGAGACTGAGGTGCAGAAGGACTGTTGCAGAGAGCAGATGTTGGAGACTGCAGTACAGAAGGACTGTTGCAGAGAGCTGAGGTTGGAGACTAGGGTACACAAGAACTTTTTCAGAGAGCAGATGTTGGAGACTGTTGTTCAAAAGGACTGTTACAGAGAGCAGAAGTTGGAGAATGAGGTACAGACAGACTTTTGCAGAGAGCAGAGTTTGGAGACTGAGGTTCAGATGGACGAATAATGAAAGCAAAGGTTGGAGAGTGTCGTGCAAAAGGAACTTTACAGAGATCAGAGTTTGGAGACTCTGTTACAGAAGAACTATTACAGAGAGCAGAGTTTGGACACTGGAGCAGAAGGACTGTTGCGGAGTACAGAGGTAGGAGACTGGGGTGCTACAGGACCATTGCAGAAAGCAGAGGTTGGAGACTGGCGTGGAGAAGAAATATTACAGAGAGCAGATTTTGGAAACTGGGGTGTAGAATGATCTTACAGAGACCAGAGGTTGGAGACTGAGTTTCAGATGGATCATTGTAGAGAACAGAGGTTGGAGACTGAAATGAAGAAGGATCATTGCAGTCAGCAGAGTTTTCAGACTGAGATGCAGAATAACTGTTACATAGAGCAGAGGTTGAAGAATGAGGTGAAGAAGGACAGTTACAGAGAGCAGATGTGGGAGACAGGGGTGCAGGACTGATACAGAGCAGAAGTTGGAGACTGAGATACAGAAGGACTGTTTCAGAGAGCAGATGTTGGAGTCTCGGGTGCAGAAAAATTATTGCAGAGAGCAAGTTTTCAGACTGAGGTACAGAAGAACTGTTGAAGAGAGCAGATGTTGGAGATTGGGGTGCACAAGGACTGTTGCAGCGAGCAGAGGTTGAAGACTGGGGTGCAGAAGGATCGTTGCAGAGAGCAGAGGTTGGAGACTGGGGTGCAGAAGGCCTTTTACAGAGAGCAGAGTTTGGAAACTGAGGTGCATTAGGACTGTTTCAGAGAGCAGAGATTGGAGACTGGGGTGCAGAAGGACTGTTGCAGAGCAGATTATGGAGACTAGGGTGTAGAAGGACTATTACAGAGAGCAGAGGTAGTAGACTGGAATGCAGAAGCATCATACAGAAAGCAGAGTTTGGAGACTGAGGTGCAGAAGGACTGTTGCAGAGAGCAGAGATTTGAGACTGGGGTCCAGAAGGACTTATACAGAGGGCAGAGTTGGGAGACTGGGGTGCAGAAGCATCTTACAGCAAGCGAAGTTTGGAGACTGAGGTGCAGAAAGACTGTTATAAAGAGCAGAGTTTGGAGACTGGGAAGCAGAAGGACTGTTGCAGAGTACAGAGGTTTACGACTGGGGTGCAGCAGGACCGTTGCAGAAAGCAGAGGTTGAAGACTGGCGTGGAGAAGGAATATTACATAGAGGAGATTTTGGAAACTGGAGTGCAGAAGGATTTTTCAGGGAGCAGAGGTTGAAGACTGAGTTGCAGAAGGATCGTTGCAGAGAGTTGATGTTGGATACTGGGGTGCTTCAGGAATGTTTAGAGAGCAGATGTTGGAGACTGGGGTGCAGAAGGACTCTTGTAGAGAGCAGAGTTTGAAGTCTGAGGTGGAGAAGGACTGCCACAGAGAAAGCGGTTGGAGACTGGGGTACAGAAGGATTGTCGCAGAGAGCAGAGGTTTAAGATTGAGGTACAGAAAGATCGTTACAGAGAGCAGAGGTGGAGACTTGGCTGCAGAAGGACTGTTACACAGAGCACACGTTCCAGACTGGGGTGCAGAAGGAATGTTGCAGAGAGCAGCGGTTTGACACTGGGGTGCATAAAGACTGTTGCAGAGAGCAGAGTTGGATATGAGGTGCAGAAGGACTGCTACAGAGAGCAGAGAATTTATACTGGGTTGCAGAAGGACTGATACAGAAAGCAGAGGTGGAGACTGGTGTGCAGAAGGACTGTTACAAAGAGCAGAATTTGCAGAATGCGGTACAGAAGGACTGTTACAGAGAGCAGAGGTTGGAAACTGTGGTGCAGAAGGAGTGTGGCAAAGAACAGAGGTTGGAGACTGAGGTGCAGAAAGACTGTTACAGAAAGCAGAGTTTTTAGACAATGTTACAGAAGGATCTTACAGAGAGCAGAGTTTGTAGACCGAGGTGCAGCAGGACTTAAAGAGAGCAGAGGTTGGAGAATGGGGTTCAGAAGGCCTGTTATGGAGAGCAAAGTTTGGAGAAGGGCTCCAGAAGGACTGTTACTGATGGCAGAGTTTGGAGACTTGGTTGCAGAAGGATTTTCCAGAGAGCAGATGTTGGAGACTGAGGTGCAGATGGACTGTTACAGAGAGTAGAGTTTGGAGACTGAGTTTCAGAAGGATTGTTGCATAGAACAGAGGTTGGAGACTGGGGTACAGAATGATCGTTGCAGTCAGCAGAGTTTCCAGACTGAGATGCTGAAGGACTCTTACACAGAGCAGAGGTTGAAGACTGAGGTGAAGTAGGACACTTACAGAGAGCAGATGTGGAAACAGGAGGGCAGGACAGATACAGAGCAGAAGTTGGAGACTGAGATACAGAAGGACTGTTAGAGAGAGCAGAGGTTGGAGACTCGGGTGCAGAAGGATAATTGCAGAGAGCAGAGTTTTCAGACTGAGGTACAGAAGAACTGTTGCAGAGAACAGATATTGGAGATTGGGGTGCACAAGGACTGTTTCAGCGAGAAGAGATTGGAGACTGGGGTGCAGAGGGATGGTTCCAGAGAGCAGAGGTTTTAAAGCGGGGTGCAGAAGGACTGTTGCAGAGATCAGAGAATGGAGAGTGGGTTGGAGAAGGATTGTTGCAGAGAGCAGATTTTGGAGACTGGGGTGCAGAAGGAATGTTGCACAGAGCAGTATTTGGAGACTGGGGTGAATATGGACTATTGCAGACAGCAGAGGTTGCATACTGAAGTGCAGAAGGACTGATTCAGACAGCAGAGTTTCAAGAATGTGGTGCAGAAGGACTGACACAGAAAGCAGAGGTTGAAGAATGTGGTGCAGATGGACCCTTAAAGAGAACAGAGGTTGGAGACTGCGATACAGAAGGACTGTTACAGAGAGCAGAGGTTTTAGACTGGGGTGCAGAATAACTGTTGTATAGATCAAAGTTTGGAGACTTCGGTGCAGAAGGACCATTGAAGAAAGCAGAGGTTGAAGACTGGGTTTCAGAAGGATCTTACAGAGAGCAGAGTTTGGACACGAGGTGCAGAACGACTGTTGCAAAGAGAACAGGTAGGAGATTGGGGTGCAGAAGGACTTTTACAGAGAACAGAGGTTGGAGTTTGAGGTGCAGAAGGACTCTTACAGAGAGCAGGGGTCGGAGACTGGGGTGCAGAATGACTAATACATAACGCAGAGTTTGTAGACTCGGGTGTGTAAGGACCGTTACAGAGAGCAGAGGTTGGAGATTGCAGTACAGAAGGACTGTTACAGAGAGCAGCGGTTAGAGACAGATGTGCAAAATTATCTTACAGAGAGCATAGGTTGTAGACTGGGGTGCAGAAGGATTGTTGAAGAGCAGATCATGGAGACAAGGGTGTAGAAGGACTGTTACAGAGAGCAGAGGTTGTAGACTGGGGTGCAGAAGCATCATACAGAGAGCAGAGTTTGGAGACTGAGGTGCAGAAGGACTGTTGCAGAGAGCAGAGATTGGAGACTGGGTGAAGAAGGACTGATACGGAGGGCAGAGTTTGGAGACTGGTGTGCAGAAGCATCTTACAGTGAGCGAAGTATGGAGACTGAGGTGCAGAAAGACTGTGGCAAAGAGCAGAGGTAGGAGACTAGGGTGCAGAATGACTGTTAAAGAGAGCAGAGATTGGTGAATTGGGTGCAGAAGGCCTGTTACAGAGAGAAGAGTTTGGAGACTGGAGTGCAGAAGGCCTTTGACAGAGAGCATAGATTGGAGACTGGGGTGTAGGACAGTTGCAGAGAAGAAAAGTTGGAGACTAAGGTGCATAAGGACCGTTGCTGAGAGAAGAGGTTGGACTGATGTGCAGAAGGACTTTTACAGAGAGCACAGGTAGAAGACTGGGGTGCAAAATGAATGTTTCAAGAACAGAGGTTGGAGATTGGGGTGCAGGAGGACTGTTACAGCAAGCAGAGTTTAGAGACTGAGGTGCACAAAGACTGTTAAAGAGAGTAGAGGTTGGAGAGTGTGTTCAGAAGGATTTATTGAGAAAGCAGATGTTGGAGACTGGGGTTCAGAAGGACGGATAAAGAGAGCAGAGTTTGGAGACTCAAGTTAAGAAGGACTGCTACAGAGTGCAGAGGTTGGAGAATGGGGTGCAGAAGGAGTGTTGCAGAGAACAGAGGTTGGAGACTGGGTGCAGAAGCACCTTTGCAGAGAGCAGAGGTTGAAGACTGAAGTGCAGAATTATTGTTACAGAAAGCAGAGTTCTGAGACTGGGGTGCAGAAAGACTGTTTCAGTGAGCATACTTTGCAGACTGGTTTTCAGAAGGGTCTCACAGAAAGAAGAGGTTGGAGACTGATGTACAGAAGGACTGTTACAGCGAGCAGAGTTAGAAGACTGGGGTGCAGAAGAATTGTGGCAGAGAGCAGAGTTTTCAGACTGAGGTACAGAAAAACTGTTGCAGAGAGCAGATATTGGAAACTTTGTGAAAAAAGACTGTTGCAGTGAGCACAGGTTGGAGACAGGGTGCAGAAGGATCGTTGCAGAGAGCAGAGGTTGGATACTGGGGTGCAGAAGGACTGACAAAGACAGAAGAGGTTGGAGACTGGGGTGCAGAAGGCCTGTTACAGAGAGCAGAGTTTGGAGACTGGGGTGCAGAAGTACTGTTACAGAAACCAGAGTTTGGAGACTGGGTTGCAGAAGGTTCTTACAGAGATCAGAGTCTGGAGAATGAGGTGCAGATGCACTGGTGCAGAGAGTAGAGTTTGGAGACCTAGCTGCAGAAGGACCGTTGCAGAGAGCAGAGCTTGGAGACTCAGGTGCAGAATGATTGATAAAGAGAGCAGAGGTTGGAGACTGGGGTGCAGAAGGACTGTTGCAGAGAGCAGAGGTTTTAGACTGGAGTGTAGAAGGACTGTTGCAGAGAGTAGAGGTTGCAGATTGGGGTGCAGAAGGCCTGCTACAGAGAGCAGAGGTTGGAGACTGCAGAACAGAAGGACTGTAACAGAGAGCAGATGTTGCAGACTGTGGTGCAAAATGACTGTTGCAGAGAACAGAACATAAAGACTGGGGTGCATAAGGACCATTGCTGAGAGAAGAGGTTGGAGACTGATGTGAAGAAGGATTGTTACAGAGAGCATAGGTTGGAGACTGAGGTGCAGAAGGACTTTTACAGAGAGTAGAGTTTAGAGACATGGGTGCAGAAGGACTGATACAGAGAGCATAGGTTGGAGACTGGGGTACAGAAGGAATGTTGCAGAGTGCAGAGTTTTAAACTGGCGTGCAGAAGGACTGTTGCAGAGAGCAGAGTTTGGAGACGGGGTGCAGAAGGACTGTTACAGAGAGCAGAGGTTGAAGCCTGTGGTGCAGAAGGACTGATACAGAAAGCAGAGTTTGGAGACGGGGATGAAGAAGGACCGTTACAGAGATCAGAGGTTGGATACAGGTGTGCAGAAGGATCTTACAGGGAGCATAGGTTTGAGAATGGGGTGTAGAAGCAGTGTTGCAGAGAGCAGAGATGGAGACTGGGGTGCAGAAGGACTGTTGTAGAGAGCAGAGGTTAAAGACTGTGGTGCAGAAGGACTGTTACAGAGAGCAGAGTTTAGACACTGGGGTGAAGAAGAATCGTTTCAGAGAGCAGAGATTGAAGACTCGTGTGCAGAAGGACTGTTACAAAGAGCAGAGGTTGGAGACTGGGGTGCAGAAGGACTGTTGCAGAGAGCAGAGGTTGGAGATTTTTGTGCAGAAGGACTGTTCCAGAGAGGAGATGTTGGAGACTGGGGTGCAGAAAACCTGTTACAGAGAGCTGAGTTTGGAGAAGGGGTGCAGAAGGACTGTTATAGAGAGCAGATTTTGGAGATTGGTTTGCAAAAGTATCTTCCAGAGAGTAGAGGTTGGATACTGAGATGCATAAGGACTGTTACAGAGAGTAGATGTTGGATACTGAGGTGCAGATTGACAATTGCAGAAAGAAGAGTTTGAAGACTGAGGTGCAGAAGGACTGTTACAGAGAGCAGAGGTTGGAGACTGAGGTGCAGAAGGACTGATACAGAAAGCAGGGTTTAGAGACTGGGGTGCAGAAGGACCATTACAGAGAGCAGAGGTTGGGGACTGCGGTGCAGAAGAACTGTTACAGAGAGCAGAGGTTGGAGATTGGGGTGCAGAAAGACTGTTGTAGAGAGCAGACTTAGGAGACTGGGGTGCAGAAGATTGTTGCAGGGAGCAGAGGTTGAAGACTGAGGTTCAGAAAGACTGTTATAGAGAGCAGAGGTTGGAGACTGGGGTGCAGAAGGACTGTTGCAGAGAACAGAGTTTTGCGACTGAGGTGCACAAGGTCCGTTGAAGATAGCAGAGGTTGGAGACTGGGGTGCAGAAGGATCTTACAGAGAGCAGAGGTTGGAGACTGAAGTGCAGAAAGACTGTTGTAGAGAGCAGACGTAGGAGACTGGGGTGCAGAAGGATTGTTGCAGAGAGCTGAGATTGGAGACTGGGGTGCAAAAAGACTTTCACAAAGAGCAGAGATTGGAGACTGGGGAGTGGAAGAACTGTTACTGAGAGTAGAGTTAGGACACTGGGGTAAAGAAGCATATTACAGCGAGAAGAGGTTGGAGAGTGGGGTGAAGAAGGACCTTTGCAGAGAGCAGAATTTGGAGACTGGGGTTCAGAAGGATTGTTACAGAGAACAGAGTTTGGATACTGAGGTGCAGAAGGACTGTTGCATAGAGCAGAAGTTGGAGATTTGGGTGCAGAAGGACCTTTGCAGAAAGAAGAAGTTGGAGACTGAGGTGAAGAAGGACTGTTACAGAGAGCAGAGGATTGAGATAGAGGTGCAGAAGGAATGATACCGAAAGGAGAGTTTGGAGACTGGGGTACAGGAGGACCATTACAGAGAGAAGCGGTTGGAGTCTGCAGTACAGAAGGACTGTTACAGAGAGGAGAGGATGGAGACTGGGGTGCAGAAAAACTGTTGCAGGGATTAGATGATGACGACTGGTTTCAGTAGGACTGTAGCAGAGAGCAGACGTTGGAGACTGTTGTGCAGAAGGACTGATACAGAAAGCAGTGTTTGGAGACTGGGGTGCAGAAAAACCGTTACAGGGAGCAGAGTTTGGAGACTGCGGTACAGAAGGACTGTTACAGAGAGCAGAGTTTGGAGACTTGGGTGCAGAAGGACTGATACAGAGAGCAGAGGTTGGAGACTGGGGTACAGAAGGAATGTTGCAGAGTGCAGAGTTTTAAACTGGGGTGCAGAAAGACTGTTGCAGAGAGAAGAGGTTGGAGATGGGGTGCAGAATGACTGTTACAGAGAGCAGAGTTTGGGGACTGAGGTGCAGAAGGATTGATATAGAAAGCAGGGTTTAGAGACTGGGGTGCAGAAGGACCATTACAGAGAGCAGACTTTGGGGACTACGGTGCAGAAGAACTGTTACAGAGAGCAGAAGTTGGAGATTGAGGTGCAGAAGGACTGTTGTAGAGAGCAGACGTAGAAGACTGGGGTGCAGAAGGATTTTTGCAGAGAGCAGAGGTTGGAGACTGAGGTGCAGAAGGACTGTTACAGAGAACAGAGACTGTTGTGCAGAAGGGCTGATACAGAAAGCAGTGTTTGGAGACTGGGGTGCAGAAAAACCGATACAGGGAGCAGAGTTTGGAGACTGTGGTACAGAAGGACTGTTACAGAGAGCAGAGTTCGGAGACGGGGTTGAAGAAGGATCTTATAGAGAGCAGAAGTTGGAGACTCGGTTGCAGAAGGACTGTTGCAGAGAGCAGACATTGGGGACTGGGGTGCAGAAGAATTTTTCCAGAGAGTATAGGTTGGGAACTGGGGTGTAGAAGGACTGTTGCATAGAGCAAAGGGTGGAGACTGAGGTGCAGAAGGGCTTCTACAGGGAGCAGAGTTTGGAGACTGGGATGCAGAAAGACTGTTGCAGGAAGCAGAGGTTGGAGACTGGTTTGGAGAAGGAATGTTACAGAGAGCAGAGTTTGTAAACTGGGGTGCGGAAAGTCCGTTGCAGAGAGCAGAGTTTGGAGACTGCAGTACAGAAGGACTGTTACACAGAGCAAATGTTGGAGACTGTGGTGCAGAAGGACTGTTGCAGAGAACAGAGGTTGAAGACTGTGGTGCAGAAGGACTGATACAGAAAGCAGATTTTGGAGACTGGGGTGCAGAAGGACCATTACCGTGAGCAGAGGTTAGAGACTGTGGTACAGAAGAACTGTTGTAGAGAACAAGGTTGGAAACTTGGGTGCATAGGGAGCATTGCAGAGGGCAGACATTGGAGACTGCGGTGCAGAAGGAATGTTACAGAGAGCAGAGTGTGGAAACTGGGGTGCAGAAGAATCTTAAAGAGAGGAATGTTTGGAGACTTGGGTGAAGAACGATTGTTGCAGAGAGCAGACGTTGGAGACTGGGGTGGAAAAGAATCGTTGCAGAGAGTAGATTATGGAGACTGAGGTGCAAAAAAACTGTTACAGAGTGCAGTGTTTGGAGACTGGGGTGCAGAAGGACTAATACTGAGAGCTGAGTTTGGTGACTGGGGACCAGAACAATCTTACACAGAGAAAATTTTTGAGACTGGGGTGCAGAAGGATTGTTGCAGAGAGCAGACATTGGAGACTGGGGTGCAGAAGGATCGTTGAAGAGAGTATATTATGGAGACTTGTGTATAGAAGGACTGTTTTAGAGAGCAGAGTTTGGAGACTGGGGTGAAGAAACTGTTGCAGAGATCAGTTGTTGAAGACTGAGGTGTAGAAAAACTGTTACAGAGATCAGTGTTTAGAGACTAAGGTGCAGAGAGGAGAGGTTTGAGACTGCATGCAGAAGGACTGTGCAGAGTGCAGTGTTTGAAGACTGGGGTGCAGAAAGACTGTTACAGAGAATAGAGGTTAGAGACTGCTGTACAGAAGAACTGTTAAAGAGAGCAGAGTTTTGAGACAGGTGTGAAGAAGGATCTTACAGAGAGCAGAGGTTGGAGACTGGGGTGCAATAGGACTGATGCAGAGAGCAGAATTTGGAGAATGGGGTGCAGAAGGACTGTTACAGAGAGTAGATGTTGAAGACTGAGGTGCAGAAAGACCTTTGCAAAGAGAAGAGCTTGGAGACGGAGGTGCAAAAAGACTGTTGCAGAGTGCAGAGGTTGGAGACTTGGGTGTAGGACAGTTGCAGAGAGCAGAGGTTGACGTTTGGGGTTCCGAAAGACTGTTGCAGCTAGCAGACGTTAGAGACTGAAATGCAGAAGGACATTTACAGAACACAGGTTGGAGATTGAGTGCAGAAGGACTGATAGAGGAAGCAGAGGTTGGAGAGTGGGGTGCAGAAGGACCGTTACAGAGAGAAGAGTTTGGAAACTGCAGTACAAAAGTACTGTTACAGAGAGCATAGGTTCAAGACTGGGGTGGAGAAGGACTGTTGTAGAGAGCAGATGTTGAAGACTGGGGTGCAAAAGGACTGTTGCAGAGAGCAGAGGTTGGAGACTGGGTGCAGTAGGACAATTGCAGAGTGCAGAGGTTGCAGACTGTGGTGGAGAAGGACTGCTACAAATCAGAGTTTGGAGACTGTGGTGCAGAAGGCCTGTTACAGACAGCAGCGTTTGGAGACTGAAGTGCAGAAGAAGTGTTGTAGAGAACTGAGGTTGAAGACTGGGGTACAGAAGGATTGTTGCAGAGACCAGAGGTTGGAGATTGGGGTGCAGAAGGACTGATACAGAAAGCAGAGTTCGGATACTGGGGTGCAGAATGCCTGTTACAGACAGCAGAGTTTGGAGACTGGGGTGCAGACAGATTGGTACAGAGAGCAGAGTTTGAATACTGGGTTGCAGAAAAATATTAAGGAGAGCAAATTTGGAGTCTGAGGGGCAGAAGCACTGTTACAGAGAGAAGATGTTGGAGATTGAGGTGCAGAAGGACCGTTGCAGAGAGCAGAGATTGGAGACCAAGGTGCAGAAGGATTGTTACAGAGAGCAGAGGTTGAAGACTGGGGTGCAGAAGGACTGATACAGAAAGCAGAGGTTGGAGACTCGGGTGCCGAAGGACCCTTACAGAGAGCAGAGGTTGGAGACTGAGGTGCAGAAGGACTGTTGCAGAGAGCAGAGTTTGCAGACTGAGTTGTAGAAGGACTGTTACAGCGGGCAGATTTTCGAGACTGTGTTGGAAAACGACTAATACAGAAAGCAGAGGTTGGATACTGGGGTGAATAAGGACCCTTACAGAGAGCAGAGGTTGGAGACTGGGGTGCAGAAGAACTGTTGAAAAGAACAGAGGTTGAAGACTGGGGTGCAAAAGGATCGTTGCGGCGAGCAGAGTATCGAGACTGGGGCGTAGAAGGACTGTTTCAGAGAGCAGAAGTTGTAGACTGGGTTGTAGAAGGACTGTTGCAGAGAGCAGATGTTGGAGACTTGGGTGCTGAAAGACTGTTGCAGAGACCAGAGGTTGGAGACTGGGGTTCAGAAGGACTGTTACAGAGAGCAGACTTTGGAGACTGGGGTGCAGAAGGATTGTTGCAGAGAGCAGATTTTGGAGACTGGGTTGCAGAAGGATCGTTATAGAGAGCAGAGATTGGAGACTGTGGTGCAGAAGGACTTTTACAGAAAG
Organism: Ictidomys tridecemlineatus; assembly: GCF_052094955.1. NCBI lineage: Eukaryota > Metazoa > Chordata > Mammalia > Rodentia > Sciuridae > Ictidomys > Ictidomys tridecemlineatus. The sequence continues at coordinate 56,460 of NW_027522965.1, forward strand.
CACAGGTTGAAGACTGGGGTGCAGTAGGACTTTTACAGAGAGCACAGGTTGGAGACTCATGTGCAGAAAATCTATTGCACAGAGCAAATTTTGGAGACTGGGTTGCAGAAAAAGTGTTGCAGAGAGCACAGATTGGAGATTGAAAAATGAAGAAAGACTCTTACAGAGAGCAGAGTTTCGAGACTGCTTTACAGAAGTACTTTTACAGAGAGCAGAAGTTGGAGACAGGTGTGCAGAAGGATCTTACAGACAGCATAGGTTTGAGACTGGGATGCAGAAGGACTGGTGCAGAGAGCAGTGGTTAGAGACTAGGGTACAAATGGATAGTTGAAGAGAGAAGAGTTTGGAGACTGGCATCAAAAGGCCTGTTATAAACAGCATAGGTTGGAGATTGAGGTGCAGAAGGCCTGTTACAGAGAGCAGTGCTTGTAGACTGGGGTGCAGAAGGATAGTTACAGAGAGCAGAGTTTAAAGAGTGGGTTGCAAAAGGATCTTACAGAGACAAAAGGTTGGAGACTCAGGTACATAAAGACTGTTACACAGAGAAGAGTTTTGAGACTGAGATGCAGATCGTTACAGAGAGAAGAGTTTTCAGACTGAGGTGCAAAAGGACTGTTACTGAGAGCAGAGGTTGGAGACTAGAGTGGAGAAGGACTGCTGAGGAAAGTAGAGGTTGGAGACTGAGGTGCAGAATGACTGTTACAGAGAGCAGATGTTGGAGACTGGGGTGCAGAAGGACTGATAAAGAAAGCAGAGGTTGGTGACTGTGGTGCAGAAGGACCGTTGCAGAGAGTAGAGGTTAGAGACTGGGGTACAGAAGGACTATTGCACAGAGCAGAGGTTGCAGACTGAGGTGCAGAAGAACTGTTATAGAGAGCAGAGTTTGGAGAATGTGGTGCAAAAGGACTGATACATAAAGCAGTGGTTGGACCCTGGGGTGCAGAAGGACCCTTACAGAGAACAGAGGTTGAAGACTGTGGTACAGAAGGACTGTTACAGAGAGCAGAGGTTGGAGACTGGGGTGCAGAATAACTGTTGTCGAGAACAGAGGTTAGAGGCTGGGGTGCAGAAGCACCATTGCAGAAAGCAGAGGTTGGAGACTGGGTTTCAGAAGGATCTTACAGAGAGCAGAATTTGGACACTGAAGTGCAGAAGGGCTGTTGCAGAGAGAAGAAATTATAGTCTGAGTTTCTGAGTTTACAGAAAGCAGAGTTTAGAGACCAGGGTGCAGAAGGACTGATACAGAAAGCAGAGTTTGGAGACTGGGGTCCAGAAGGACCATTACAGAGAGAAGAAGTTGGAGACTGTAGTACAGAAGGACTGTAACAGAGAGCAGAGGTTTGAGACTGGGGTGCGAAAGGACTGATGCAGAAAGTAGACTTTGGAGACTGAGGTGCAGAAGGACTATTACAGAGAGCAGAGGTTGGAGACCTGAGTGCAGAAAGACTGATAGAAAAAGCAGAGGTCAGAGAGTGGCGTGCAGAAGGACCGTAACAGAGAGAAGACTTTGGAAACTGCAGTACAGAAGGAATGTTACAGAGAGCAGATGATGGAGACTGGGGTGGAGAATGACTGTTGTAGAGAGCAGAAGTTGGAGACTGAGGTTCAGAAGGACTGTTGCAGAGAGCAGTGGTTTAAGACTGGTGTGCAGAAGGACTGTTGCAGAGAGCAGAGTTTAAAGACTGTGGTGCAGAAGGACTGATACAGAAAGCAGAGGTTGGAGACTGGGGTGCAGAAGGATCCTTACAGAGAACAGAGATTGAAGACTGCGGTACAGAAGAACTGTTGTAGAGAACAAGGTTGGAGATTGGGGTGCAGAGGGACTATTGCAGAGGGCTCACGTTGGAGAGTGGGGTGCAGAAAGAATGTTACAGAGAGCAGAGTTTGGAAACTGGGGTGTAGAAAAATCTTACAGAGAAGAAAGTTTGGAGACTGGGGTGCAGAAGGATTGTTGCAGAGAGCAGACGTTGGAGACTGGAGTGCAGAAAGATCGTTGCAGAGAGTAGATTATGGAGACTGGGGTATAGAAGGACTGTTTTAAAGAGCAGAGGTTGGAGACTGGGGTTCAGAAGAACTGTTGCAGAGAGCAGTTGTTTAAGACTGAGGTGCAGAAAAACTGTTACAGGGAGCAGTGTTTGGAGACTGGGGTGCAAAAGAACTGATACTGAGTGTAGAGTTTGGAGACTGGGGAGCAGAAGGATCTTATAGAGAGGAAAGTTTGGAGACTGGGGTGCAGAAGGATTGTTGTAGAGAGCAGACGTTGGAGATTGGGGTGCAGAAGGCCTGTTACATAGAGGAGTTGTTGAAGACTAAGGTGCAGAAAAACTGTTACAGAGAGCAGTGTTTGGAGACTGAGGTTCAGAAGGACTGATGAAGACAGCAGAGGTTAGAGACTGGGTGCAGAATGACTGTGCAGAGTACAGTGTTTCCAGACTGGGGTGCAGAACACTGTTGCAGAGGTTGGAGACTGCGGAAAAAGACTGTTACAGAGAGCAGAGGTTGAATCCTGGGGTGCAGAACGACGGATACAGAAAGCAGAGTTTGAAGACTGGGGTGCAGAAGGACCGTTACAAAGAATAGAGTTTGGAGACTGTGGTGTAGACGTATTGTTGCAGAGAGCAGAGGTTGGAGACTTGGGTGCAATAGGACTGTTGCAGAGAGCAGAGGTTGGAGAATGGGGTGCAGAAAAATCGTTGCAGAGAGAAGAGGTTGCAGACTGAGGTGCAGAAAACCTGTTACACAGAGAAGAGCTTAGAAACTGGGGAGCAGAAGAACTTTAAGATAGAGCAGCGATTGGAGACTGGGTGGCATAAGGATCTTACAGAGAGCAGAGGTTGGTGACTGAGGTGCTGAAGGACTGTCAGAGAGAGCAGAGGTTGTAGACTTTGGTCCACAAAGATCGTTGCAGAGAGCTAAGTTTTCAGAATGAGGTTTAGAAAAACTGTTGTAGAGAGCAGATGTTGGAGACTGGGGTGCAGAAGAACTGTTGCAGAGAGCAGAGTTTGGAGACTTGGGTGTAAAAATCGTTGCAGAGATCAGAGGGTGGAGACTGGGGTGCTGAAGGACTGTTACAGAGAGCAGATTTTGGAGACTCGGGTGCAGAAGGACTGTTTCAGAGAGCAGAGGTTGAAGACTGAGGTGCAGAAAGACCTTTGCAAAGATAAGAGGTTGGAGACTGAGGTGCATAAGGACTGTTGCAGATTGTACAAGTTAAAGACTTGGGTGTAGAAGGACTTTTCCAGAGACCAGAGGTTGGCAAATGAGGTGACAAAGGACTGTTGCAGAGAGCAGACGTTGGAGACTGAGGTGCAGAAGGATTGTTACAGAGAGCAGAGGTTGGAGGCTTGAGTGCAGAAAGACTGATAGAGAAAGCAAAGGTTGGAGAGTGGGGTGCAGAAGGACCATTACAGAGAGAAGAGTTTGGAAACTGCATTACAGAAGGACTGTTACAAAGAGCAGAGTTTGGAGACTTTTGTGCAGAAGGACTGTTACAGAGTGCAGAGTTTAAAGACTGGGTTGTAGAAGGATCTTACAGAGAGCAGAGTTCGGAGAATGAGGTGCAGAAGGACTGTTACAAAGAGCAGAATTAGGATACTGGCGTGCAGATGGGTGGTTTAAGTGAGAAGAGTTTTCAGACTGAGGTTCAGAAGGACTGTTGCAGAGAGCAGGTGTTCGAGACTGGGGTGCAGAAGGACTGTTGCAGAGAGGAGAGTTTGGAGACTGGGGTGCAGAAGGACTGTTATAGAGAGCAGAGTTTGGAGACTGGGTTGCTGAAGGATCTTACAGAGAGCAGAGGTTGGAGACTGAGGTGCAGGTGGAATGTTGCAGAGAGTAGTGGTTTGAGACTGGGGTGTAGAAAGATCGTGCATTAAGCAGAGGTTTCAGACTGAGGTCAAGAAGGACGGTTACAAAGAGCAGACGTTGGAAACTGAGGTTTAGAAGGACTGTTACACATAGGAGAGTTTGGAGACTCAGGTGCAGAAAGACTGTTACAGAGAGCAGAGGTTGGAGACTTCGGTATAGGACTGTTACCGAGCGCGGAGGTTGGAGACTGAGGTGCAGAAGAATTCTTCCATAGAGCATAGGTTGGAGACTGAGGTGAAAAAGGTTAGATACAGAGAACAGAGGTTAGACACTGGGGTTAAGACAGACTGATACAGAAAGCAGAGGTTGGAGACTGGGGTGTAGAAGGTCCCTTAGAAACAGCACAGGTTAACGACTGCAGTACAGAAGGACTGTTACAGAGAGCAGATCTTGGAGTCTGGGGAGCAGAAGTACTGTTTCAGTGCACAGAGGTTGAAGACTGGGGTTGAGAAATAATGTTAAAAAAAGCAGAGTCTGGAAACTGGAGTGCAGAAGGATATTACAGAGAGCAGAGGTTGGAGACTGTGGTGCAGAAGGACTGTTGCAGAGAGAAGACATTGGAGACTGGGGTCCAGAAGGATCGTTGCAGAGAGCAGAGTTTGGAGACTGGGGTGGAGAAGTACTGTTGCAGAGAGCAGATATTGGAGACTGGGGTTAAGAAGGAATGTTACAGAGAGAAGAGTTTGATGACTGGGGTGAAGAAGGACAGTTACAGAGAGCAGAGTTTGGAGACTGGGGTGCAAATGACTGTTGCAGAGAGCAGATGTTGGAGACTGGGGTGGAGAAGAATTGTTTAAGAGAGAAGTGGTTGGAGACTGGAGTGCAGAAGTCCTGTTACAGAGAGCAGAGTTTAAAGACTGTTGTGCAGAATGACTGTTACAGAGTGCAGAGTTTAAAAATTGGGTTGATGAAGGGTCTTACAGAGAGCAGAGTTTGGAGACTGAGGTGTAGAAAGACTGTTACAGAGAGCAGAGGTAGGAGACTGGGGTGCAGAAGGTCGTTGCAGAGCAGAGTTTTCAGACTGAGGTGCAGAATTGTTGCAGAGAGCAGATTTTGAAGACTGGGCTGCAGAAGGACTGTTGCAGAGTACAGATGTTCGTAACTAGGGTGCAGAAAGACAGTTTTAGAGAGCAGAGGTTGGAGACTGGGGTGCAGAGGACTGTTGCAGAGAGAAGAGTTTGGAGACTGAGGTGTGGAAGGCCTGTAACAGTGAGCAGAGTTTGGAGACTAAGATGCAGAAGGACTGTTACAGAGAGCAGAGGTTGGATACAGTTGTGCAGAAGGATCTTACAGAGAGCAGAATTTGGAGACTGAGGTGCAGAAGCACTGTTGCAGAGATCAGAGGTTGGAGACTGGGTTGCACGAGGATCATTGCAGAGAGCAAGGTTGGAGACTGGGGTGCAGAAGGATCGGTGTAGAGAGCAGATTTTGGAGACTTGGGTGCCGAGGCCTGCTGCAGAGAGTAGAGATTGGAGACTGGCCTGCAGAAGGCCTTTTACAGAGAGGAGGGGTGGGAGACTGAGGTGCAGAAGTCCTGTTACATAGAGTAGAGGTTGGAGATTGGGGTGAAGAAGGATCGTGCAGAGAGCAGAGGTTTCAGGCTGAGGTGCAGAAGGACTGTTGTAGAGATCAGAGGTCTGAGACTGGGGTGCACTAGGATCATTACAGAGAGCAGAGGTTGCAGACTGGGGTGCAGAAGGATCTTTGCAGAGAGCAGAGTTGGGAAACTGGCGTTCAAAAGGCCTGTTACAGAGAGGAGAGGTTGGAGACTGGGATGCAGAAGGACTGTTATAGAGAGCAGTGTTTGGAGACTGGGTTGCTGAAGGATCCTACAGAGAGCAGAGGTTGGAGACTGAGGTGCAGGTGGACTATTACAGAGAGCAGTAGTTTTAGACTGGGGTGGAGAAGGATCGTGAAGAGAGCAGAGGTTTCAGACTGAGTTGCAGAAGGACTATTTCAGAGAGCAGAGGTTGGAGACTGAGGTGTAGAAAGACTGTTTCAAAGAGGACAGTTTGGAGACTAAGGTGCAGAAGGACTGTTACAGGAAGCTGAGTTTAGAAATTGGGGTACAGAAGGACCGTTACAGAGCACAGAGTTTGGAGACTGTGGTATAGGATTGTTACCGAGAGCAGAAGTTGAAGACTGGGGTGCAGAAAGACTCTTACATAGAACAGAGGATGGAGTCTGAGGTGCAGAAGGATAGATACAGAGAACAGAGGTTGGAGACTGGGGTTCAGACAGACTGTTACAGAAAGCAGAGGTTGGAGACTGGGATTTAGAAGGACCGTTACAAAGAGCAGAGTTTGGAGACTGTGGTACAGAACGACTGTTACAGAGAGAAGATTTGGAGTTTTGGGAGAAGAGGAATGTTGCTGAGGACAGAGGTGGTAGACTGTGGTGGAGAAGGAATGTTACAGAGAGCATAGTTTTGAAACTGGAGTGCAGAAGGATCTTACAGAGAGCAGAGGTTGGAGACTGTGGTGCAGAAGGACTGTTACAGAGTGCAGACGTTGGAGACTGGGGTCCAGGAGAATCCTTGCAGAGAGCTGAGTTTGGAGACTGGGGTTCAGAAGGACTGTTGCAGAGAGCAGATGTTGGAGAGGGGGTGCAGAAAGACTTTTGCTGAGAGCAGATTTTAGAAACTGGGGTGCAGAAGGACTGTTACACAGAGCAGAGGTTGGATAGTGAGGTGGAGTAGGACTGTGACAGAGAGCAGAAGTTGAATACGCGGGGCAGAAGTACCCTTACACAGAGAAGAGGTTGGAGACTGGGGTTCAGATGGATTTAACAGAGAGAAGAGTTTGGAGACTGGGGTTCTAAAGGACTGTTACAGAGTGCAAAGTTAAAAGACTGGGATGCAGAAGTATCTTACTGAGAGCAGAGTTGAGAGACTGAGGTGCAGAAGGACAGTTACAGAGAGCAGAGGTAGGAGACTGGGGTGAAGAAGTGTTGTTGCAGAGAGCAGAGATTTCAGTCTGAGGTGCAGAAGAAGTGCTGCAGAGAGCAGATGTTGGAGACTGGGGTGCAGAAGGACTGTTGCAGAAAGCAGATATTGGTAACTAGGGTGCAGAAGGACTGTTGAAGAAAGAAGAGGTTAGAGACTGGGGTGCAGAAAGACTGTTGCGGAGAGCACATGTTGGAGACTGAGGTGCAGAAGAATTTTTACAGAGAGCAGAGTTGTAAGAATAGGGTGCAGAAGGATCTTACAGAGAGCAGAGGTTGGAGACAGGGGTGCAGAAGTACTGTTGCAGAGAGCAGAGGTTGGAGACTGAGGTGCAGAAGGACTGTTATAGAGAAGAGGTTGGAGATGGGGAGAAGAAGGACTGTTACTGAGAACAGAGGTTGAAGACTCATGTGCAGCGCTTGAGCTGGGATAGTAGGAACTGCACTTAGTCTACTAATCCGTTCTGACCTAGGTCAACCTGGAGCTCTATTGGGTGACGACCAAATTTACAATGTTATTGTTACTGCTCATGCATTCATTATAATTTTCTTTATAGTTATACCAATTATAATTGGTGGGTTTGGAAACTGACTAGTACCCCTAATAATTGGAGCTCCTGATATAGCATTTCCACGAATAAATAATATAAGCTTCTGACTTCTTCCCCCTTCTTTTCTTCTCTTACTCGCTTCTTCTATGGTTGAAGCAGGAGCAGGAACTGGCTGAACCATTTATCCTCCATTAGCTGGAAATCTTGCCCATGCAGGAGCTTCAGTAGACCTAACCATCTTCTCCCTTCACTTAGCAGGAGTCTCATCCATCCTAGGAGCAATTAACTTTATTACAACAATTATTAACATAAAACCACCTGCTATATCTCAATATCAAACTCCTTTATTTGTATGATCCGTGTTAATTACAGCAGTACTTCTACTCTTGTCCCTTCTGGTTCTTGCGGCAGGAATCACTATACTACTCACAGATCGTAATCTTAATACCACATTTTTTGACCCTGCTGGAGGTGGGGATCCTATCCTCTATCAACATCTATTTTGATTTTTTGGACACCCTGAAGTTTATATTCTTATCCTTCCAGGATTTGGTATAATTTCTCATATCGTAACATATTACTCAGGAAAAAAAGAACCATTTGGTTATATAGGAATAGTATGAGCTATAATATCTATTGGTTTCCTTGGATTTATTGTATGAGCCCATCATATATTTACCGTTGGAATAGATGTAGATACTCGAGCTTATTTTACATCCGCAACTATAATTATTGCTATTCCTACAGGAGTAAAAGTTTTTAGCTGATTAGCGACCCTGCACGGAGGAAATATTAAATGATCACCTGCAATACTATGAGCACTCGGCTTTATTTTCTTATTCACTGTAGGAGGCCTAACAGGTATTGTCTTAGCCAACTCTTCATTAGATATTGTCCTACACGATACATATTATGTAGTAGCCCACTTTCACTATGTGTTATCAATGGGAGCTGTATTTGCCATTATGGGAGGATTCGTTCACTGATTCCCTCTTTTTTCTGGTTACACACTAAATGATATATGAGCTAAAATTCATTTTACTGTAATATTTGTTGGAGTAAATTTAACTTTCTTTCCTCAACATTTCTTAGGACTATCAGGTATACCACGTCGATACTCTGATTACCCAGATGCTTACACAGCATGAAATAATGTATCCTCAATAGGTTCCTTTATTTCTCTCACAGCTGTTATAATTATAATTTTTACAATTTGAGAAGCATTTGCATCAAAACAAGAAGTCCTCACCGTAGAACTGACACCAACTAATCTAGAATGACTGCATGGGTGCCCTCCACCCTATCACACATTTGAAGAACCTACTTACATTAAGGCTTAAATCAAGAAAGGAAAGAATCGAACTTCCTAAGACTAGTTTCAAGCCAGCCTCATAACCATTATGACTTTCTTCATGAGATATTAGTAAAATAATTACATAACTTTGTCAAAGTTAACTTATAGGTTAAATCCCTATATATCTCTATGGCTTACCCGCTCGAATTAGGATTTCAAGACGCCACATCTCCCATTATAGAAGAACTTTTACACTTTCATGACCATACCCTTATAATTGTTTTCTTAATTAGCTCCTTAGTCCTTTATATCATCTCATTAATACTAACTACAAAATTAACTCATACAAGCACTATAGATGCTCAAGAAGTAGAGACTATCTGAACCATCCTTCCTGCTATTATCCTTATTCTGATTGCTCTCCCCTCTCTACGTATTCTATACATAATAGACGAAATTAACGACCCATCCTTAACAGTAAAGACAATATGCCATCAATGATATTGAAGCTATGAATACACTGACTACGAAGACCTTAACTTTGACTCTTACATAATTCCAACTTCAGACTTAGCCCCCGGAGATCTATGACTTCTGGAAGTCGACAATCGAGTTGTTCTTCCAATGGAGTTACCTGTACAAATATTAATCTCATCTGAAGATGTACTTCACTCTTGAGCAGTCCCATCCCTTGGATTAAAAACAGATGCCATCCCAGGCCGACTTAATCAAGCTACGCTAACATCAACACGACCAGGACTTTATTATGGGCAATGCTCTGAAATTTGCGGATCAAATCATAGCTTCATACCTATTGTTCTTGAATTAGTTCCACTAAAACACTTTGAGAACTGATCCTCATCAATACTATAAATTCATTATGAAGCTAAATAGCATCAACCTTTTAAGTTGAAGATTAGGAGTTGAACCTCCTCATAATGAAATGCCCCAACTAGACACATCCACATGATTTATTGCAATTCTATCAATGATTCTAGCCCTTTTCTTTATATTTCAACTTAAAATCTCAAATCACTCTTATCCGTCTAATCCCTCTCTTAAAAATACTAAACTAATTGAACATAAAACTCCTTGAGAAGAAAAATGAACGAAAATCTATTTGCCTCTTTCATTACCCCTACACTTATAGGTCTTCCTATTGTCCTTCTTATTATTATATTCCCCAATTTACTCTTTCCTTCACCTACTCGACTAGTAAACAACCGTCTAGTATCACTCCAACAATGACTAATTCAACTTGTACTAAAACAAATAATGGCAATGCACAACCCGAAAGGACGTACCTTATCCTTAATACTAATTTCATTAATTATATTTATTGGCTCAACTAATCTTCTAGGCCTTCTACCTCATTCTTTCACACCAACAACCCAATTATCAATAAACTTAGGAATGGCTATCCCTCTGTGAGCAGGAGCTGTAATCACCGGATTTTGTCATAAGACTAAAGCATCTTTAGCCCACTTTCTCCCACAAGGAACCCCAATTCCTCTTATCCCTATACTTATCATTATTGAGACAATTAGCCTTTTTATTCAACCTATAGCATTAGCTGTACGATTAACAGCTAATATTACAGCTGGTCATCTTCTTATACATTTAATTGGAGGAGCAACTCTTGTATTAACATCTATTAGCCCTCCTACAGCTATTCTTACTTTTATTATTCTTGTCCTATTAACAATACTCGAATTTGCAGTTGCATTAATTCAAGCTTATGTTTTTACCCTCTTAGTAAGTCTTTATTTACACGATAATACTTAATGACCCACCAAACCCACGCCTATCATATAGTTAATCCTAGTCCCTGACCATTAACAGGGGCCCTCTCTGCCTTACTCCTAACGTCTGGCCAAGTAATATGATTTCACTTCAACTCCTCCTTTCTCCTCACACTAGGCCTAACAGCTAATACCCTAACAATATACCAATGATGACGAGACGTCGTGCGAGAAGGTACATTTCAAGGTCACCACACATCAATTGTCCAAAAAGGTTTACGATACGGCATAGTACTATTTATCATTTCAGAAGTATTCTTCTTTGCCGGATTTTTCTGAGCATTCTACCATTCTAGCTTAGCCCCAACCCCCGAATTAGGCAGTTGCTGACCTCCAGTAGGAATCAACCCACTTAACCCCTTAGAAGTTCCACTATTAAATACCTCTGTTCTTTTAGCTTCGGGAGTTTCAATTACTTGAGCTCACCACAGCCTAATA
>NW_027522966.1:0-67324 GCF_052094955.1 Ictidomys tridecemlineatus
GGTTAAACCGTTCGTTGGCAGTAACCGGTTTCATTTTGAGGTTTCACTCTGTTTTCTCCAATAGGGATACATGTATTTTGGAACTCTAAATCAAACACGGTTTGTGCTAGCTCTTGGAAACTTGACACAATAAAGCAGTTTCAAGTTCTATCTCTATGGTTTGTTTGCTGTTGATGTAGCCCTAAGCAGAGACTGGCGAGAATCACTTTCATGGAAAGGGCCTGCCAAGCTTCCAAAAAACTACGAGTTGCCTGAAATCTCAGCACACACTTTTTCACCCAATATTGATGAAACTTTCAGGTAATTATCAGTACACCAATCCCACTTGGCTCCCCAAGTTTCGTTCTTCTAGGTTACACCGTTCGTTGGCAGTAACCGGTTTCATTTTGAGGTTTCACTCTGTTTTCTCCTATAGGGATACATGTATTTGGAACTCTAAATCAAACACGGTTTGTGCTAGCTCTTTGAAACTTGACACAATAAAGCAGTTTCAAGTTCTATCTCTATGGTTTGTTTGCTGTTGATGTAGCCCTAAGCAGAGACTGGCAAGAATCACATTCATGGAAAGGGCCTGCCAAGCTACCAAAAAACTACGAGTTGCCTTAAATCTCAGCACACACTTTTTCACCCAATCTTGATGAAACTTTCAGGTAATGATCAGTACACCAATCCCACTTTGCTCGCCAAATTTTGTTCTTCTAGGTTAAACCATTCGTTGGCAGTAACCGGTTTCATTTTGAGGTTTCACTCTGTTTTCTCCTATAGGGATACATGTATTTGGAACTCTAAATCAAACACGGTTTGTGCTAGCTCTTTGAAACTTGACACAATAAAGCAGTTTCAAGTTCTATCTCTATGGTTTGTTTGCTGTTGATGTAGCCCTAAGCAGAGACTGGCGAGAATCACTTTCATGGAAAGGGCCTGCCAAGCTTCCAAAAAACTACCAGTTGCCTGAAATCTCAGCAAACACTTTTTCACCCAATCTTGATGATACTTTCAGGTAATGATCAGTACACCAATCCCACTTGGCTCGGCAAATTTCGTTCTTCTAGGTTAAACCGTTCGTTGGCAGAAACCGGTTTCATTTTGAGGTTTCACTCTGTTTTCTCCTATAGGGATACATGTATTTGGAACTCTAAATCAAACACGGTTTGTGCTAGCTCTTTGAAACTTGACACAATAAAGCAGTTTCAAGTTCTATCTGTATGTTTTGTTTGTTGTTGATGTAGCCCTAAGCAGAGACTGGCGAAAATCACTTTCATGGAAAGGGCCTGCCAAACTTCCAAAAAACTACGAGTTGCCAGAAAACTCAGCACACACTTTTCCACCCAATCTTGATGAAACTTTCAGGTAATGATCAGTACACCAATCCCACTTGGCTCGCCAAATTTCGTTCTTCTAGGTTAAACCGTTCGTTGGCAGTAACCGGTTTAATTTTGAGGTTTCACTCTGTTTTCTCCTATAGGGATACATGTATTTGGAACTCTAAATCAAACACGGTTTGTGCTAGCTCTTTGAAACTTGACACAATAAAGCCGTTTCAAGTTCTATCTCTATGGTTTGTTTGCTGTTGATGTAGCCCTACGCAGAGACTGGCGAGAATCACTTTCATGGAAAGGGCCTGCCAAGCTAGCAAAAACTACGAGTTGCCTGAAATCTCAGCACACACTTTTTCACCCAATCTTGATGATACTTTCAGGTAATGATCAGTACACCAATCCCACTTGGCTTGCCAAATTTCGTTCTTCTAGGTTAAACCGTTCGTTGGCAGTAACCGGTTTCATTTTGAGGTTTCACTCTGTTTTCTCCTATAGGGATACATGTATTTGGAACTCTAAATCAAACATGGTTTGTGCTAGCTCTTTGAAACTTGACACAATAAAGCAGTTTCAAGTTCTATCTCTATGGTTTGTTTGCTGTTTATGTAGCCCTAAGCAGAGACTGGCGAGAATCACTTTCATGGAAAGGGCCTGCCAAGATTCCAAAAAACTACGAGTTGCCTGAAATATCAGCACACACTTTTTTACCCAATCTTGATGAAACATTGAGGTAATGATCAGTACACCACTCCCACTTGGCTCGCCAAATTTCGTTCTTCTAGGTTAAACCGTTCGTTGGCAGTAACCGGTTTCATTTTGAGGTTTCACTCTGTTTTCTCCTATAGGGATACATGTATTTGGAACTCTAAATCAAACACGGTTTGTGCTAGCTCTTTGAAACGTGACACAATAAAGCAGTTTCAAGTTCTATCTCTGTGGTTTGTTTGCTGTTGATGTAGCCCTAAGCAGAGACTGGCGAGAATCACTTTCAAGGAAAGGCCTGCCAAGCTTCCAAAAAACTACGAGTTGCCTGAAATCTCAGCACACACTTTTTCACCCAATCTTGATGAAACTTTCAGGTAATGATCAGTACACCAATCCCACTTGGCTCGCAAATATTCTTCTTCTAGGTTAAACCGTTCGTTGGCAGTAACCCGTTTCATTTTGAGGTTTCAATCTGGTTTCTCCTATAGGGATACATGTATTTGGAACTCTAAATCAAACACGGTTTGTGCTAGCTCTTTGAAACTTTACACAACAAAGCAGTTTCAAGTTCTATTTCTATGGTTTGTTTGCTGTTGATGTTGCCCTAAGCAGAGACTGGCGAGAATCACTTTCATGGAAAGGGCCTGCCAAGCTTCCAAACAACTACGAGTTGCCTGAAATCTCAGCAAACACTTTTTCACCCAATCTTGATGATACTTTCAGGTAATGATCAGTACACCAATCCCACTTGGCTCGCCAAATTTCGTTCTTCTAGGTTAAACCGTTCGTTGGCAGTAACCGGTTTCATTTTGAGGTTTCACTCTGTTTTCTCCTATAGGGATACATGTATTTGGAACTCTAAATCAAACATGGTTTGTGCTAGCTTTTTGAAACTTGACACAATAAAGCAGTTTCAAGTTCTATCTCTATGGTTTGTTTGCTGTTTATGTAGCCCTAAGCAGAGACTGGCGAGAATCACTTTCATGGAAAGGGCCTGCCAAGATTCCAAAAAACTACGAGTTGCCTGAAATATCAGCACACACTTTTTTACCCAATCTTGATGAAACATTCAGGTAATGATCAGTACACCAATCCCACTTGGCTCGCCAAATTTCGTTCTTCTAGGTTAAACCGTTCGTTGGCAGTAACCGGTTTCATTTTGAGGTTTCACTCTGTTTTCTCCTATAGGGATACATGTATTTGGAACTCTAAATCAAACACGGTTTGTGCTAGCTCTTTGAAACGTGACACAATAAAGCAGTTTCAAGTTCTATCTCTGTGGTTTGTTTGCTGTTGATGTAGCCCTAAGCAGAGACTGGCGAGAATCACTTTCAAGGAAAGGGCCTGCCAAGCTTCCAAAAAACTACGAGTTGCCTTAAATCTCAGCACACACTTTTTCACCCAATCTTGATGAAACTTTCAGGTAATGATCAGTACACCAATCCCACTTGGCTCGCCAAATTTTGTTCTTTTAGGTTAAACCATTCGTTGGCAGTAACCGGTTTCATTTTGAGTTTTCACTCTGTTTTCTCCTATAGGGATACATGTATTTGGAACTCTAAATCAAACACGGTTTCTGCTAGCTCTTTGAAACTTGACACAATAAAGCAGTTTCAAGTTCTATCTATATGGTTTGTTTGCTGTTGATGTAGCCCTAAGCAGAGACTGGCGAGAATCACTTTCATGAAAAGGGCCTGCCAAGATTCCAAAAACCTACGAGTTGCCTGAAATCTCAGCAAACACTTTTTCACCCAATCTTGATGATACTTTCAGGTAATGATCAGTACACCAATCCCACTTGGCTCGCCAAATTTCGTTCTTCTAGGTTAAACCGTTCGTTGGCTGTAACCGGATTCATTTTGAGGTTTCACTCTGTTTTCTCCTATAGGGATACATGTATTTGGAACTCTAAATCAAACACGGTTTGTGCTAGCTCTTTGAAACTTTACACAATAAAGCAGTTTCAAGTTCTATCTCTATGGTTTGTTTGCTGTTGAGGTAGCCGTAAGCAGAGACTGGCGAAAATCACTTTCATGGAAAGGGCCTGCCAAGCTTCCAAAAAACTACGAATTGCCTGAAATCTCAGCACACACTTTTTCACCCAATCTTGATGAAACTTTCAGGTAATAATCAGTACACCAATCCCACTTGGCTCGCCAAATTTCGTTCTTCTAGGTTAAATTGTTCGTTGGCAGTAACCGGTTTCATGTTGAGGTTTCACTCTGTTTTCTCCTATAGGGATACATGTATTTGGAACTCTAAATCAAACACGGTTTGTGCTAGCTCTTTGAAACTTGACACACTAAAGCAGTTTCAAGTTCTATCTCTATGGTTTGTTTGCTGTTGATGTAGCCCTAAGCAGAGAGTGGCGAGAATCACTTTCATGGAAAGGGCCGGCCAAGCTTCCAAAAAACTATGAGTTGCCTGAAATCTCAAAAACACTTTTTCACCCAATCTTGATGAAACTTTCAGGTAATGATCAGTACACCAATCCCACTTGGCTCGCCAAATTAAGTTCTTCTAGGTTAAACCGTTCGTTGGCAGTAACAGGTTTCATTTTGAGGTTTCACTCTGTTTTCTCCTATAGGGATACATGTATTTGGAATTCTAAATCAAACACGGTTTGTGCTAGCTCTTTGAAACTTGACACAATAAAGCAGTTTCAAGTTCTATCTCTATGGTTTGTTTGCTGTTGATGTAGCCCTAAGCAGAAACTGGCGAGAATCACTTTCATGAAAAGGGCCTGCCAAGCTTCCAAAAAAACTACGAGTTGCCTGAAATCTCAGCAAACACTTTTTCACGCAATCTTGATGAAACTTTCAGGTAATGATCAGTACACCATCCCACTTGGCTCGCCAAATTTCGTTTTTCTAGGTTAAACCGTTCGTTGGCAGTAACCGGTTTCATTTTGAGGTTTCACTCTGTTTTCTCCTATAGGGATACATGTATTTGGAACTCTAAATCAAGCACGGTTTGTGCTAGCTCTTTGAAACTTGACACAATAAAGCAGTTTCAAGTTCTATCTCTATGGTTTGTTTTCTGTTGATGTAGCCCTAAGCAGAGACTGGCGAGAATCACTTTCATGGAAAGGGCCTGCCAAGCTTCCAGAAAACTACGAGTTGCCTGAAATCTCAGCACACACTTTTTCACCCAATCTTGATGAAACATTCAGGTAATGATCAGTACACCAATCCCACTTTGCTCGCCAAATTTCGTTCTTCTAGGTTAAACCGTTCGTTGGCAGTATCCGGTTTCATTTTGAGGTTTCACTCTGTTTTCTCCTATAGGGATACATGTATTTGGAACTCTGAATCAAACACGGTTTGTGCTAGCTCTTTGAAACTTGACACAATAAAGCAGTTTCAAGTTCTATCTCTATGGATTGTTTGCTGTTGATGTAGCCCTAAGCAGAGACTGGCGAGAATCACTTTCATGGAAAGGGCCTGCCAAGCTTCCAAAAAACTACGAGTTGCCTGAAATCTCAGCACACATTTTTTCACCCAATCTTGATGAAACTTTCAGGTAATAATCAGTACACCAATCCCACTTGGCTCCCCCAGTTTCGTTCTTCTAGGTTACACCGTTCGTTGGCAGTAACCGGTTTCATTTTGAGGTTTCACTCTGTTTTCTCCTATAGGGATACATGTATTTTGAACTCTAAATCAAACAGGGTTTGTGCTAGCTCTTTGAAACTTGACACAATAAAGCAGTTTCAAGTTCTATTTCTATGGATTGTTTGCTGTTGATGTAGCCCTAAGCAGAGACTGGCGAGAATCACCTTCATAAAAAGGGCCTGCCAAGCTACCAAAAAAATACGAGTTGCCTTAAATCTCAGCACACACTTTTTCACCCAATCTTGATGAAACTTTCAGGTAATGATCAGTACACCAATCCCACTTGGCTCGCCAAATTTCGTTTTTCTAGGTTAAACCGTTCGTTGGCAGTAACCGGTTTCATTTTGAGGTTTCACTCTGTTTTCTCCTATAGGGATACATGTATTTGGAACTCTAAATAAAACACGGTTTGTGCTAGCTCTTTGAAACTTGACACAATAAAGCAGTTTCAAGTTCTATCTCTATGGTTTGTTTGCTGTTGATGTAGCCCTAAGCAGAGACTGGCGAGAATCACTTTCATGAAAAGGGCCTGCCAAGATTCCAAAAAACTACGAGTTGCCTGAAATCTCAGCAAACACTTTTTCACCCAATCTTGATGATACTTTCAGGTAATGATCAGTACACCAATCCCACTTGGCTCGCCAAATTTCATTCTTCTAGGTTAAACCGTTCGTTGGCTGTAACCGGTTTCATTTTGAGGTTTCACTCTGTTTTCTCCTATAGGGATACATGTATTTGGAACTCTAAATCAAACACGGTTTGTGCTAGCTCTTTGAAACTTGACACAATAAAGCAGTTTCAAGTTCTATCTCTATGGTTTGTTTGCTGTTGATGTAGCCCTAAGCAGAGACTGGCGAGAATCACTTTCATGGAAAGGGCCTGCCAAGCTTCCAAAAAACTACGAGTTGCCTGAAATCTCAGCACACACTTTTTCACCCAATCTTGATGAAACTTTCAGGTAATGATCAGTACACCAATCCCACTTGGCTCGCCAAATTTCGTTCTTCTAGGTTAAATTGTTCGTTGGCAGTAACCGGTTTCATTTTGAGGTTTCACTCTGTTTTCTCCTATAGGGATACATGTATTTGGAACTCTAAATCAAACACGGTTTGTGCTAGATCTTTGAAACTTGACACAATAAAGTAGTTTCAAGTTGAATCTCTATGGTTTGTTTGCTGTTGATGTAGCCCTATGCAGAGACTGGCGAAAATCACTTTCATTGAAAGGGGTTGCCAAGCTTCCAAAAAACTACGAGTTGCCTGAAATCTCAGCAAACATTTTTTCACCCAATCTTGATGATACTTTCACGTAATGATCAGTACACCAAAACCATTTGGCTCACCAAATTTCGTTCTTCTAGGTTAAACCGTTCGTTTGAAGTAACCGTTTTCATTTTTAGGTTTCACTCTGTTTTCTCCTATAGGGATACATGTATTTGGAACTCTGAATCAAACACGGTTTGTGGTAGCTCTTTGAAACTGGACACAATAAAGCAGTTTCAAGTTCTATCTCTATGGTTTGTTTGCTATTGATGTAGCCCTAAGCAGAGAGTGGCGAAAATCACTTTCATGGAAAGGGGTTGCCAAGCTTCCAAAAAACTACGAGTTCCCTGAAATCTCAGCAAACACTTTTTTCACCCAATCTTGATGATTCTTTCATGTAATGATCAGTACACCAAAACCAGTTGGCTCACCAAATTTCGTTCTTCTAGGTTAAACCGTTCGTTTGCAGTAACCATTTTGATTTTTAGGTTTCACTCTGTTTTCTCCTATAGGGAAACATGTATTTGGAACTCTAAATCAAACACGGTTTGTGCTAGCTCTTTGAAACTTGACACAATAAAGCAGTTTCAAGTTGTATCACTATGGTATGTATGCTGTTGATGTAGCCCTAAGCAGAGACTGGCGAAAATCACTTTCATGGAAAGGGGTTGCCAAGCTTCCAAAAAACAACAAGTTGCCTGAAATCTCAGCCAACATTTTTTCACCCAATCTTGATGATTCTTTCAGGTAATGATCAGTACATGAAAACCACTTAGCTCAAAAAATTTCGTTCTTCTAGGTTAAACCATTCGTTCGCAGTAACCGTTTTCATTTTTAGGTGTCACTCTGTTTTCTCCTATAGTGATACATGTATTTGGAACTCTAAATCAAACACGGTTTGTGCTAGCTCTTTGAAACTTGACACAATAAAGCAGTTTCAAGTTCTATCTCTATGGTTTGTTTGCTGTTGATGTAGCCCTAAGCAGAGACTGGGGAAAATCACTTTCATTGAAAGGGGTTACCAAGCTTCCAAAACACTAGGAGTTGCCTGAAATCTCAGGAAACATTTTTTCACCCAATCTTGATGATTCTTTCAGGTAATAATCAGTACACAAAAACCACTTGGCTCACCAAAGTTCGTTCTTCTAGGTTAAACCGTTCGTTTGCAGTAACCGTTTTCATTTTTAGGTTTCACTCTGTTTTCTCCTATAGGGATACATGTATTTGGATCTCTAAATCAAACACGGTTTGTGCTAACTCTTTGAAACTTGACACAATAAAGCAGTTTCAAGTTCTATCTCTATGGTTTGTTTGCTGTTGATGTAGCCCTAAGCAGAGACTGGCGAAAATCACTTTCATGGAAAGGGGTTGCCAAGCTTCCAAAAACTACGAGTTGCCTGAAATCTCAGCCAACATTTTTTTACCGAATCTTGATGATTCTTTCAGGTAATGATCAGTACACCAAAACCACTTGGCTCACCAAATTTCGTTTTTCTAAGTTAAACCGTTGGTTTGTAGTAACCGTTTTCATTTTTAGGTTTCACTCTGTTTTCTCCTATAGGGATACATGTATTTGGAACTCTGAATCAAACACGGTTTGTGGTAGCTCTTTGAAAACTGGACACAATAAAGCAGTTTCAAGTTCTATCTCTATGGTTTGTTTGCTATTGATGTAGCCCTAAGCAGAGAGTGGCGAAAATCACTTTCATGGAAAGGGGTTGCCAAGCTTCCAAAAAACTACGAGTTCCCTGAAATCTCAGCAAACACTTTTTTCACCCAATCTTGATGATTCTTTCATGTAATGATCAGTACACCAAAACCAGTTGGCTCACCAAATTTCGTTCTTCTAGGTTAAACCGTTCGTTTGCAGTAACCATTTTGATTTTTAGGTTTCACTCTGTTTTCTCCTATAGGGAAACATGTATTTGGAACTCTAAATCAAACACGGTTTGTGCTAGCTCTTTGAAACTTTACACAATAAAGCAGTTTCAAGTTGTATCTCTATGGTATGTATGCTGTTGATGTAGCCCTAAGCAGAGACTGGCGAAAATCACTTTCATGGAAAGGGGTTGCCAAGCTTCCAAAAAACAACAAGTTGCCTGAAATCTCAGCCAACATTTTTTCACCCAATCTTGATGATTCTTTCAGGTAATGATCAGTACATGAAAACCACTTAGCTCAAAAAATTTCGTTCTTCTAGGTTAAACCATTCGTTCGCAGTAACCGTTTTCATTTTTAGGTGTCACTCTGTTTTCTCCTATAGTGATACATGTATTTGGAACTCTAAATCAAACACGGTTTGTGCTAGCTCTTTGAAACTTGACACAATAAAGCAGTTTCAAGTTCTATCTCTATGGTTTGTTTGCTGTTGATGTAGCCCTAAGCAGAGACTGGGGAAAATCACTTTCATTGAAAGGGGTTACCAAGCTTCCAAAACACTAGGAGTTGCCTGAAATCTCAGGAAACATTTTTTCACCCAATCTTGATGATTCTTTCAGGTAATAATCAGTACACAAAAACCACTTGGCTCACCAAAGTTCGTTCTTCTAGGTTAAACCGTTCGTTTGCAGTAACCGTTTTCATTTTTAGGTTTCACTCTGTTTTCTCCTATAGGGATACATGTATTTGGATCTCTAAATCAAACACGGTTTGTGCTAACTCTTTGAAACTTGACACAATAAAGCAGTTTCAAGTTCTATCTCTATGGTTTGTTTGCTGTTGATGTAGCCCTAAGCAGAGACTGGCGAAAATCACTTTCATGGAAAGGGGTTGCCAAGCTTCCAAAAAACTACGAGTTGCCTGAAATCTCAGCCAACATTTTTTTACCGAATCTTGATGATTCTTTCAGGTAATGATCAGTACACCAAAACCACTTGGCTCACCAAATTTCGTTTTTCTAAGTTAAACCGTTGGTTTGTAGTAACCGTTTTCATTTTTAGGTGTCACTCTGTTTTCTCCTATAGGGACACACGTATTTGGAACTCTAAATCAAATACGGTTTGTACTAGCTCTTTGAAACTTGACACAATAAAGCAGTTTCAAGTTTTATCTCTATGGTTTGTTTGCTGTTGATGTAGCCCTAAGCAGAGACTGGCGAAAATCACTTTCATGGAAAGGGGTTGTCAACCTTCTCAAAAACTATGAGTTGCCTGAAATCTCAGCCAACATTTTTTCACCCAATCTTGATGATTCTTTCAGGTACTGATCAGTACACCAAAACAACTTGGCTCACCAAATTTCGTTCTTCTAAGTTAAACCGTTCGTTTGCAGTAACCGTTTTCATTTTTAGGTTTCACTCTTTTTTCTCCTATAGGGACACACGTATTTGGAACTCTAAATCAAACATGGTTTGTGCTAGCTCTTTGAAACTTGACACAATAAAGCAGTTTCAAGTTCTATCTCTATGGATTGTTTGCTGTTGATGTAGCCCTAAGCAGAGAGTGGCGAAAATCACTTACATGAAAAGGGATTGCCAAGCTTCCAAAAAACTACGAGTTGCCTGAAGTCTCAGCAAACATTTTTTCAAGCAATCTTGATGATTCTTTCAGGTAATGATCAGTACACCAAAACCACTTGGCTCACCAAATTTCGTTCTAGGTTAAACTGTTCGTTTGCAGGAACCATTTTCATTTTTAGGTTTGACTCTGTTTTTTCCTACAGGGATACATGTATTTGGAACTGTAAATCAAACACAGTTTGTGCTAGCTCTTTGAAACTTGACATAATAAAGCAGTTTCAAGTTCTTTCTCTATGGTTTATTTGCTTTTGATGGAGCCCTAAACAGATACTGGCGAAAATCACTTTCATGGAAAGGGGTTGCCAAGATTCCAAACAACTACGAGTTGCCTGAAATCTCAGCAAATATTTTTTCACCCAATCTTTATGATTCTTTCAGGCAATGATCAGTACACCAAAACCACTTGGCTCACCCAATTTTGTTCTTCTAGGTTAAACCGTTCGTTTTCAGTAACCGTTTTCATTTTTAGGTTTCACTCTGTTTTATCCTATAGGGATACATTTATTTGGAACTCTAAATCAAACACGGTTTGTGCTAGCTCTTTGAATCTTGACACAATAAAGCAGTTTCTAGTTCTTTCTCTATGGTTTGTTTGCTGTTGATGTAGCCCTAAGCAGAGACTGGCGAAAATCACTTTTATGGAAAGGGGTTGCCAAGCTTCCAAAAAACTACGAGTTGCCTCAAATCTCAGACAACATTTTTTTAACCAAACTTGATGATTCTTTCAGGAAATGATCAGTACACCAAAACCACTTGGCTCACCAAATTTTGTGCTTCTAGGTTAAACCGTTCGTTTGCAGTAATCGTTTTCATTTTTAGCTTTCACTCTGTTTTCTCCTGTAGAAATACATGTATTTGGAACTCTAAATCCAATAGGGTTTGTGCTAGCTCTTTGAAACTTGACACAATAAAGCAGTTTCAAGTTCTATCTCTATGGTTTGTTTGCTGTTGATGTAGCCCTAAGCACAGACTGGCGAAAATCTTTTTCATGGAAAGGGGTTGCCAAGCTTCCAAAAAACTACGAGTTTCCTGTAATCTCAGCCAACATTTTTTCACCCAATCTTAATAATTCTTTCAGGTAATGATCAGTACACCAAAACTACTTGGCTCACCAAATTTCGTTCTTCTAGGTTAAACCATTCGTTTGCAGTAAGCATTTTCATTTTTAGGTTTCACTCTGTTTTCTCCTATAGGGATACATGTATTTGGAACTCTAAATCAAACACGGTTTGTGCTAGCTCTCTGAAACTTGACATAATAAAGCAGTTTCAAGTTCTATCTCTATGGTTTGTTTGCTGTTGATGTAGCCCTAAGCAGAGACTGGCGAGAATCACTTTCATGTAAAGGGCCTGCCAAGATTCCAAAAAACTACGAGTTGCCTGAAATCTAGCCAACATTTTTTCACCCAATCTTTTTGATTCTTTCAGGTAATGATCAGTACACCAAAACCACTTGGCTCACCAAATATCATTCTTCTAGGTTAAATCGTTCGTTTGCAGTAACCCTTTTCATTTTTAGGTTTCACTCTGTTTTCTCCTTTAGGGATACATGCATTTGGAACTCTAAATGAAACACGGTTTGTGCTATCTCTTTGAACCTTGACACAATAAAGCAGTTTCAAGTTCTTTCTCTCTGATTTTTTTGCTGTTGATGTAGCCCTAAGCAGAGACTGGCGAAAATCACTTTCATGGAAAGGGGTTGCCAAGCTTCCAAAAAACTACGAGTTTCCTGAAATCTCAGGAAGCATTTTTTAACCCCATCTTGATGATTCTTTCAGGTAATGATCAGTACACCAAAACCACTTGGCTCACCAAAGTTCGTTCTTCTAGGTTAAACCGTTCGTTTGCAGTAACCGTTGTCATTTTTAGGTTTCACTCTATTTTCTCCTATAGGGATACATGTATTTGGAACTCTAAATCAAACACGGTTTGTGCTAGCTCTTTGAAACTTGACACAATAAAGCAGTTTCAAGTTCTATCTCTATGGTTTGTTTGCTGTTGATGTAGCCCTAAGTAGAGAGTGGCGAAAATCACTTTCATGTAAAGGGGTTGCCAAGCTTCAAAAAAACTACGAGTAGCCTAAAATCTCAGCCAACATTTTTTCACCCAATATTTTTGATTCTTTCAGGTAATGATCAGTACACCAAAACCACTTGGCTCACCAAATTACGTTCTTCTAGGTTCAACAGTTCCTTTGCAGTAACCGTTTTCATTTTAGGTTTCACTCTGTTTTCTCCTATAGGGATACATGTATTTGGAACTCTAAATCAAACAGGGTTTTTGCTAGCTCTCTGAAACTTGACACAATAAAGCAGTTTCAAGTTCTATCTCTATGGTTTGTTTGCTGTTGATGTAGCCCTAAGCAGAGACTGGCGAAAATCACTTTCATGGAAAGGGTTTGCCAAGCTTCCAAAAAACTATGAGTTGCCTGAAATCTCAGCCAACATTTTTTCACCCAATCTTGATGATTCTTTCAATTAGTGATCAGTACACCGAAACCACTTGGCTCACCAAATTTCGTTCTTCTAGGATAAACCGTTCGTTTGCAGTAACCGTTTTCATTTTTAGGTTTCACTCTGTTTTCTCCTATAGAGATACATGTATTTGGAACAATAAATCAAACACGGTTTGTGCTAGCTCTTTGAAACTGGACACAATAAAGCAGTTTCAAGTTCTATCTCTCTGGTTTCTTTGCTGTTGATGTAGCCCTAAGCAGAGACTGGTGAAAATCACTTTCATGGAAAGGGGTTGCCAAGCTTCCAAAAAACTATGAGTTGCCTGAAATCTCAGCCAACATTTTTTCCCCCAATCTTGATGATTCTTTCAGCTAATGATCAGTACACCAAAACCACTAGACTCACCATTTTTCATTCTTCTAGGTTAAACCGTTCGTTTGCAGTAACCGTTTTCATTTTATGTTTCACTCTGTTTTCTCCTATAGGGATACATGTATTTGGAACTCTAAATCAAACACGGTTTGTGCTAGCTCTTTGAAACTTGACACAATCAAGCAGTTTCAAGTTCTATCTCTATGGTTTGTTTGCTGTTTATGTAGGCCTAAGCAGAGACTGGCGAAAATCACATTCATGGAAAGAGCTTGCCAAGCTTCCAAAAAAGTACGAGTTGCCTGAAATCACCGCAAACATTTTTTCCCCAATCTTGATGATTCTTTCAGGTAATGATCAGTACACCAAAACCACTAGACTCACCATTTTTCGTTGTTCTAGGTTAAACCGTTCGTTTGCAGTAACCGTTTTCATTTTTAGGTTTCACTCTGTTTTCTCCTATAGAGATACATGTATTTGGAACTCTAAATAAAACACGGTTTGTGCTAGCTCTTTGAAACTGGACACAATAAAGCAGTTTCAAGTTCTATCTCTATGGATTGTTTGCTGTTGATGTAGCCCTAAGCAGAGACTGGCGAAAATCACATTCATGGAAAGGGGTTGCTAAGCTTCCAAAAAACTACGAGTTGCTTAAATCTCAGCAAACATTTTTTCACCCAATCTTGATGATTCTTTCAGGTAATGATCAGTACACCAAAACCAGTTGGCTCACCAAATTTCGTTCTTCTAGGTTAAACCGTTCGTTTGAAGTAACCGTTTTCATTTTTAGGTTTCACTCTGTTTTCTCCTATAGGGATACATGTATTTGGAACTCTAAATCAAACAAGGTCTGTGCTAGCTCTTTGAAACTTGACACAATAAATCAGTTTCAAGTTCTATCTCTATGGTTTGTTTGCTGTTGATGTAGCCCTAAGCAGAGAGTGGCGAAAATCACTTTCATGAAAAGGGGTTGCCAAGCTTTAAAAAACTACGAGTTGCCTTAAATCTCAGCCAACATTTTTTCACCCAATCTTGATGATTCTTTCAGGTAATGATCAGTACACCAAATCCACTAGGCTCACCAAGTTTCGTTCTTCTAGGTTAAACCGTTCGTTTGCAGTAACCGTTTTCATTTTTAGGTTTCACTCTCTTTTCTCATATAGAGATACATGTTTTTGGACTCTATATCAAACACGGTTTGTGCTAGCTCATTGAAACTTGACACAATAAAGCAGTTTCAAGTTCTGTCTCTATGGTTTGTTTGCTGTTGATGTAGCCCTAAGCAGAGAGTGGCGAAAATCACTTTCATGGAAAGGGGTTGCCAAGCTTCCAAAAAACTACGAGTTGCCTGAAATCTCAGCCAACATTTTTTCACCCAATCTTGATGATTCTTTCAGGTAATTATCAGTACACCAAAACCACTTGGCTCACCAAATTTCGTTCTACTAGGTTAAACCGTTCGTTTGCAGTAACCGTTTTCATTTTTAGGTTTCACTCTGTTTTTTCCTATAGGGATACATGTATTTGGAACTCTAAATCGAACACGGTTTGTGCTAGCTCTTTGAAACTTGACACAATAAAGCAGTTTCAAGTTCTATCTCTATGGTTTGTTTGCTGTTTATGTAGGCCTAAGCAGAGACTGGCGAAAATCACTTTCATGGAAAGAAGTTGCCAAGCTTCCAAAAAACTACGAGTTGCCTGAAATCTCAGCCAACATTTTTTCACCCAATCTTGATGATTCTTTCAGGTAATGATCAGTACACCAAAACCACTTGGCTCACCAAATTTCGTTTTTCTAGGTTAAACCGTTCGTTTGCAGTAACCGTTTTCATTTTTAGGTTTACTCTGTTTTCTCCTCTAGGGATACATGTATTTGGAACTCTAAATCAAACAAGGTTTGTGCTAGCTCTTTAAAACTTGACACAATAAAGCACTTTCAAGTTCTATCTCTATGGTTTGTTTGCTGTTAATGTAGCCCTAAGCAGAGACTGGCTAAAATCACTCTCATGGAAAGGGGTTGCCAACCTTCCAAAAAACTACGAGTGGCCTGAAATCTCAGCCAACATTTTTTCACCAAATCTTGATGATTCTTTCAGGTACTGATCAGTACACCCAAACCACTTGGCTCACCAAATTTCGTTCTTCTAGGTTAAACCGTTCGTTTGCAGTAACCGTTTGCATTTTTAGGTTTCACTCTGTTTTCTCCTATAAGAATACATGTATTTGGAACTCTAAATCAAACACGGTTTGTGCTAGCTCTTTGAAACTTGACACAATAAAGCAGTTTCAAGTTATATCTCTATGGATTGTTTGCTGTTGATGTAGCCCTAAGCAGAGACTGGCGAAAATCACTTTCATGGAAAGGGGTTGCCAGGCTTCCAAAAAACTACGAGTTGCCTGAAATCTCAGCCAACATTTTTTCACCCAATTTTGATGATTCTTTCAGGTAATAATCAGTACACCAAAACCACTTGGCTCACCAAATTTCGTTCTTTTAGGTTAAACCGTTCGTTTGCAGTAACCGTTTTCATTTTTAGGTTTCACTCTGTTTTCTCCTATAGGGATACATGTATTTTGAACTCTAAATCAAACACGGTTTGTGCTAGCTCTTTGAAACTTGACACAATAAAGTAGTTTCAAGTTCTATCTCTATGGTTTGTTTGCTGTTGATGTAGCCCTAAGCAGAGACTGGCGAAAATCACTTTCATGGAAAGAATTGCCAAGTTTCCAAAAAACTACGAGTGGCCTAAAATCTCAGCCAACATTTTTTCACCCAATCTTGATGATTCTTTCAGGTACTGATCGGTACACCCAAACCACTTGGCTCACCAAATTTCGTTCTTCTAGGTTAAACCGTTCGTTTGCAGTAACCGTTTTCATTTTCAGGTTTCACTCCGTTTTTTCCTACAGGGATACATGTATTTGGAACTCTAAATCAAACACGGTTTGTGCTAGCTCTTTGAAACTTGACACAATAAAGCAGTTTCAAGTTCCATCTCTATGGATTGTTTGCTGTTGATGTAGCCCTAAGCAGAGACTGGCGAAAATCACATTCATGGAAAGGGGTTGCTAAGCTTCCAAAAAACTAGGAGTTTCCTGAAATCTCAGCCAACATTTTTTCACCCAATCTTGATGATTCTTTCAGGTAATGATCAGTACACCAAAACCAGTTGGCTCACCAAATTTCGTTCTTCTAGGTTAAACCGTTCGTTTGCAGTAACCGTTTTCATTTTTAGGTTTCACTCTCTTTTCTCATATAGGGATACATGTATTTGGACTCTATATCAAACACGGTTTTTGCTAGCTCTTTGAAAGTTGACACAATAAAGCAGTTTCAAGTTCTATCTCAATGGTTTGTTTGCTGTTGATGTAGCCCTAAGCAGAGACTGGCGAAAATCACTTTCATGGAAAGGGCTTGCCAAGCTTCCAAAAAACTACGAGTTGCCTGAAATCTCAGCCAACATTTTTTCACCCAATCTTGATGATTCTTTCAGGTAATGATCATACACCAAAACCACTAGGCTCACCAAATTTCGTTCTTTTAGGTTAAACCGTTCGTTTGCAGTAACCGTTTTCATTTTTAGATTTCACTCTGTTTTCTCCTATAGGGATACATATATTTGGAACTCTAAATCAAACACGGTTTGTGCTAGCTCTTTGAAACGTGACACAATAAAGCTGTTTCAAGTTCTATCTCTATGGTTTGTTTGCTGTTGATGTAGCCCTAAGCAGAGACTGGCGACAATCACTTTCATGGAAAGGGGTTTCCAAGCTTCCAAAAAAATTCGAGTGGCCTGAAATCTCAGCCAACATTTTTTCACCCAATCTTGATGATTCTTTCAGGTAATGATCAGTACACCCAAACCACTTTGCTCACCAAATTTCGTTCTTCTAGGTTAAACCGTTCATTTGCAGTAACCTTTTTCATTTTTAGGTTTCACTCATTTCTCCTATAGGGATACATGTATTTGGAACTCTAAATCAAACACGGTTTGTGCTAGCTCTTTGAAACTTGACACAATAAAGAAGTTTCAAGTTCTATCTCTATAGTTTGTTTGCTGTTGATGTAGCCCTAAGCACAGACTGGCGAAAATCTCTTTCATGGAAAGGGTTTGCCAAGCTTCCAAAAAACTACGAGTTGCCTGAAATCTCAGCCAACATTTTTTCACCCAATCTTGATGATACTTTTAGGTAATGATCAGTACACCAAAACTACTTGGCTCACCAAATTTCGTTCTTCTAGGTTAAATTGTTTGTTTGCAGTAACCGTTTTCATTTTTAGGTTTCACTCTGTTTTCTCCTATAGAGATACATGTATTTGGAACTCTAAATCAAACACGGTTTGTGCTAGCTCTTTGAAACTTGACACAATAAAGCAGTTTCAAGTTCTATCTCTATGGATTGTTTGCTGTTGATGTAGCCCTAAGCAGAGACTGGCGAAAATCCCATTCATGGAATGGGGTTGCTAAGCTTCCAAAAAACTACAAGTTGCCTGAAATCTCAGCCAACATTTTTTCACCCAATCTTGATGATTCTTTCAGGTAATGATCAGTACACCAAATCCACTTGGCTCACCCAATTTCGTTCTTCTAGGTTAAACCGTTCGTTGGCAGTAACAGGTTTCATTTTAAGGTTTCACTCTGTTTTCTCCTACAGGGATACATGTATTTGGAACTCTAAATCAAACACGGTTTGAGCTAGCTCTTTGCAACTTGACACAATAAAGCAGTTTCAAGTTCTATCTCTATGGTTTGTTTGCTGTTGATGTAGCCCTAAGCAGAGACTGGCGAAAATCACATTCATGGAAATGGGTTGCCAAGCTTCCAAAAACTACGAGTTTCCTGAAATCTCAGCCAACATTTTTTCACCCAAACTTGATGATACTTTTAGGTAATGATCAGTACACCAAAACCACTTGGCTAACCAAATTTCGTTCTTCTAGGTTAAACCGTTCGTTTGCAGTATCTGTTTTCATTTTGAGGTTTCACTCTGTTTTCTCTTATAGGGATACATATATTTGGAACTCTGAATGAAACACGGTTTGTGCTAGCTCTTTGAAACTTGACACAATAAAGCAGTTTCAAGTTCTATCTCTATGGTTTGTTTGCTGTTGATGTAGCCCTAAGCAGAGACTGGCGAAAATCACATTCATGGAAAGGGGTTGCCAAGCTTCCAAAAAACTACGAGTTGCCTGAAATCTCAGCAACCATTTATTCACCCAATCTTGAGGATTCTTTCAGGTAATGATCAGTACACAAAAACCAGTTGGGTCACCAAGTTTCGTTCTTCTAGGTTAATCCATTCGTTTGCAGTAACCATTTTCATTTTTAGGTTTCACTCTGTTTTCTCCTATAGGGATACATTTATTTGGAACTCTAAATCAAACACGCTTTGTGCTAGCTCTTTGAAACTTGACACAATAAAGCAGTTTCAAGTTCTATCTCTATGGTTTATTTGCTGTTGATGTACCCCTAAGCAGAGAATGGCGAAAATCACTTTCATGGAAAGGGGTTGCCAAGCTTCCAAAAAACTACAAGTTGCCTGAAATCTCAGCAAACATTTTTTCACCCAATCGTGATGATTCCTTCAGGTAATGATCAGAACACCAAAACCACTATGCTCACCATGTTTCGTTCTTGTAGGTTAAACCATTCGTTTGCAGTAACCGTTTTAATCTTTAGGTGTCACTCTGTTTTCTCCTATAGGGATACATGTATTTGGAACTATAAATCAAACACGGTTTGCGCTAGCTCTTTGAAACTTGACACAATAAAGCAGTTTCAAGTTCTATCTCTATGGTTTGTTTGCTGTTGATGTAGCCCTAAGCAGAGACTGGCGAAAATCAATTTCATGGAAAGGGGTTGCCCAACTTCCAAAAAACTACGAGTTGCCTGAAATCTCAGCAAACATTTTTTTACCCAATCTTGATGATACTTTTTGGTAATGATCAGTACACGAAGACCACTTGACTCACCAAATTTTGTTCTTCTAGGTTAAACCGTTCGTTTGCAGTAACCGTTTTCATTTTTAGGTTTCACTCTGTTTTCTTTTATAGGGATACATGTATTTGGAACTCTAAATCAAACAAGGTTCATGGTAGCTCTTTGAAACTTGACACAATAAAGCAGTTTCAAGTTCGATTTCTATGGTTTGTTTGCTGTTGATGTAGCCCTAAGCAGAGACTGGCGAAAATCACTTTCACTTAAAGGGGTTGCCAAGCTTCCAAAAAACTACGAGTTTCCTGACATCTCAGCCAACATTTTTTCACCCAATCTTGATGATTCTTTCAGGTAATGATCAGTACACAAAAAACCACTTGGCTAACCAAATTTCGTTCTTCTAATTAAACCGTTCGTTTGCAGTAACCGTTTTCATTTTTAGGATTTTCTGTATTCTCCTATAGAGATACATGTATTTGGAACTCTAAATCAAACACAGTTTGTGCTACCTCTTTGAAACTTGACACAATAAAGCAGTTTCAAGTTCTATCTCTATGGTTTGTTTGCTGTTGATGTAGACCTAAGCAGAGACTGGCGAAAATCACTTTCATGGAAAGGGGTTGCCAAGCTTCCAAAATACTACGAGTTGCCTGAAATCTCAGCCAACATTTTTTCACCCAATCTTGATGATTCTTTCACGTAATGATTAGTACACCAAAACCGCTTCGCTCACCAAATTTCGTTCTTCTAGGTTAAACCGTTCGTTTGCAGTAACCGTTTTCATTATTAGGTTTCACTCTGTTTTCTCCTAAAGGGATACATGTAGTTGGAACACTAAATCAAACACAGTTTGTGCTAGCTCTTTGAAACTTGACACAATAAAGCAGTTTCAAGTTATATCTCTATGGTTTGTTTGCTGTTGATATAGCCCTAAGCAGAGACTGGCGAAAATCACTTTCATTGAAAGGGGTTGCCAAGCTTCCAAACAACTACGAGTTGCCTGAAATCTCAGCCAACATTTTTTCACCCAATCTTGATGATTCTTTCAGGTAATCATCAGTATAACAAAACCACTTGGCTCACCAAATTTCGTTCTTGTAGGTTAAACCGTTCGTTTGCAGTAACCGTTTTCATTTTTAGGTTTCACTCTGTTTTCTCCTATAGGGATACATGTATTTTGAACTCTAAATCAAACACGGTTTGTGCTAGCTCTTTGAAACTTGACACAATAAAGTAGTTTCAAGTTCTATCTCTATGGTTTGTTTGCTGTTGATGTAGCCCTAAGCAGAGACTGGCGAAAATCACTTTCATGGAAAGAATTGCCAAGTTTCCAAAAAACTACGAGTGGCCTAAAATCTCAGCCAACATTTTTTCACCCAATCTTGATGATTCTTTCAGGTACTGATCGGTACACCCAAACCACTTGGCTCACCAAATTTCGTTCTTCTAGGTTAAACCGTTCGTTTGCAGTAACCGTTTTCATTTTCAGGTTTCACTCCGTTTTTTCCTACAGGGATACATGTATTTGGAACTCTAAATCAAACACGGTTTGTGCTAGCTCTTTGAAACTTGACACAATAAAGCAGTTTCAAGTTCCATCTCTATGGATTGTTTGCTGTTGATGTAGCCCTAAGCAGAGACTGGCGAAAATCACATTCATGGAAAGGGGTTGCTAAGCTTCCAAAAAACTAGGAGTTTCCTGAAATCTCAGCCAACATTTTTTCACCCAATCTTGATGATTCTTTCAGGTAATGATCAGTACACCAAAACCAGTTGGCTCACCAAATTTCGTTCTTCTAGGTTAAACCGTTCGTTTGCAGTAACCGTTTTCATTTTTAGGTTTCACTCTCTTTTCTCATATAGGGATACATGTATTTGGACTCTATATCAAACACGGTTTTTGCTAGCTCTTTGAAAGTTGACACAATAAAGCAGTTTCAAGTTCTATCTCAATGGTTTGTTTGCTGTTGATGTAGCCCTAAGCAGAGACTGGCGAAAATCACTTTCATGGAAAGGGCTTGCCAAGCTTCCAAAAAACTACGAGTTGCCTGAAATCTCAGCCAACATTTTTTCACCCAATCTTGATGATTCTTTCAGGTAATGATCATACACCAAAACCACTAGGCTCACCAAATTTCGTTCTTTTAGGTTAAACCGTTCGTTTGCAGTAACCGTTTTCATTTTTAGATTTCACTCTGTTTTCTCCTATAGGGATACATATATTTGGAACTCTAAATCAAACACGGTTTGTGCTAGCTCTTTGAAACGTGACACAATAAAGCTGTTTCAAGTTCTATCTCTATGGTTTGTTTGCTGTTGATGTAGCCCTAAGCAGAGACTGGCGACAATCACTTTCATGGAAAGGGGTTTCCAAGCTTCCAAAAAAATTCGAGTGGCCTGAAATCTCAGCCAACATTTTTTCACCCAATCTTGATGATTCTTTCAGGTAATGATCAGTACACCCAAACCACTTTGCTCACCAAATTTCGTTCTTCTAGGTTAAACCGTTCATTTGCAGTAACCTTTTCATTTTTAGGTTTCACTCATTTCTCCTATAGGGATACATGTATTTGGAACTCTAAATCAAACACGGTTTGTGCTAGCTCTTTGAAACTTGACACAATAAAGAAGTTTCAAGTTCTATCTCTATAGTTTGTTTGCTGTTGATGTAGCCCTAAGCACAGACTGGCGAAAATCTCTTTCATGGAAAGGGTTTGCCAAGCTTCCAAAAAACTACGAGTTGCCTGAAATCTCAGCCAACATTTTTTTCACCCAATCTTGATGATACTTTTAGGTAATGATCAGTACACCAAAACTACTTGGCTCACCAAATTTCGTTCTTCTAGGTTAAATTGTTTGTTTGCAGTAACCGTTTTCATTTTTAGGTTTCACTCTGTTTTCTCCTATAGAGATACATGTATTTGGAACTCTAAATCAAACACGGTTTGTGCTAGCTCTTTGAAACTTGACACAATAAAGCAGTTTCAAGTTCTATCTCTATGGATTGTTTGCTGTTGATGTAGCCCTAAGCAGAGACTGGCGAAAATCCCATTCATGGAATGGGGTTGCTAAGCTTCCAAAAAACTACAAGTTGCCTGAAATCTCAGCCAACATTTTTTCACCCAATCTTGATGATTCTTTCAGGTAATGATCAGTACACCAAATCCACTTGGCTCACCCAATTTCGTTCTTCTAGGTTAAACCGTTCGTTGGCAGTAACAGGTTTCATTTTAAGGTTTCACTCTGTTTTCTCCTACAGGGATACATGTATTTGGAACTCTAAATCAAACACGGTTTGAGCTAGCTCTTTGCAACTTGACACAATAAAGCAGTTTCAAGTTCTATCTCTATGGTTTGTTTGCTGTTGATGTAGCCCTAAGCAGAGACTGGCGAAAATCACATTCATGGAAATGGGTTGCCAAGCTTCCAAAAACTACGAGTTTCCTGAAATCTCAGCCAACATTTTTTCACCCAAACTTGATGATACTTTTAGGTAATGATCAGTACACCAAAACCACTTGGCTAACCAAATTTCGTTCTTCTAGGTTAAACCGTTCGTTTGCAGTATCTGTTTTCATTTTGAGGTTTCACTCTGTTTTCTCTTATAGGGATACATATATTTGGAACTCTGAATGAAACACGGTTTGTGCTAGCTCTTTGAAACTTGACACAATAAAGCAGTTTCAAGTTCTATCTCTATGGTTTGTTTGCTGTTGATGTAGCCCTAAGCAGAGACTGGCGAAAATCACATTCATGGAAAGGGGTTGCCAAGCTTCCAAAAAACTACGAGTTGCCTGAAATCTCAGCAACCATTTATTCACCCAATCTTGAGGATTCTTTCAGGTAATGATCAGTACACAAAAACCAGTTGGGTCACCAAGTTTCGTTCTTCTAGGTTAATCCATTCGTTTGCAGTAACCATTTTCATTTTTAGGTTTCACTCTGTTTTCTCCTATAGGGATACATTTATTTGGAACTCTAAATCAAACACGCTTTGTGCTAGCTCTTTGAAACTTGACACAATAAAGCAGTTTCAAGTTCTATCTCTATGGTTTATTTGCTGTTGATGTACCCCTAAGCAGAGAATGGCGAAAATCACTTTCATGGAAAGGGGTTGCCAAGCTTCCAAAAAACTACAAGTTGCCTGAAATCTCAGCAAACATTTTTTCACCCAATCGTGATGATTCCTTCAGGTAATGATCAGAACACCAAAACCACTATGCTCACCATGTTTCGTTCTTGTAGGTTAAACCATTCGTTTGCAGTAACCGTTTTAATCTTTAGGTGTCACTCTGTTTTCTCCTATAGGGATACATGTATTTGGAACTATAAATCAAACACGGTTTGCGCTAGCTCTTTGAAACTTGACACAATAAAGCAGTTTCAAGTTCTATCTCTATGGTTTGTTTGCTGTTGATGTAGCCCTAAGCAGAGACTGGCGAAAATCAATTTCATGGAAAGGGGTTGCCCAACTTCCAAAAAACTACGAGTTGCCTGAAATCTCAGCAAACATTTTTTTACCCAATCTTGATGATACTTTTTGGTAATGATCAGTACACGAAGACCACTTGACTCACCAAATTTTGTTCTTCTAGGTTAAACCGTTCGTTTGCAGTAACCGTTTTCATTTTTAGGTTTCACTCTGTTTTCTTTTATAGGGATACATGTATTTGGAACTCTAAATCAAACAAGGTTCATGGTAGCTCTTTGAAACTTGACACAATAAAGCAGTTTCAAGTTCGATTTCTATGGTTTGTTTGCTGTTGATGTAGCCCTAAGCAGAGACTGGCGAAAATCACTTTCACTTAAAGGGGTTGCCAAGCTTCCAAAAAACTACGAGTTTCCTGACATCTCAGCCA
This sequence comes from Ictidomys tridecemlineatus, assembly GCF_052094955.1. Taxonomy (NCBI): domain Eukaryota; kingdom Metazoa; phylum Chordata; class Mammalia; order Rodentia; family Sciuridae; genus Ictidomys; species Ictidomys tridecemlineatus. The sequence continues at coordinate 24,040 of NW_027522966.1, forward strand.
ACATTTTTTCACCCAATCTTGATGATTCTTTCAGGTAATGATCAGTACACAAAAAACCACTTGGCTAACCAAATTTCGTTCTTCTAATTAAACCGTTCGTTTGCAGTAACCGTTTTCATTTTTAGGATTTTCTGTATTCTCCTATAGAGATACATGTATTTGGAACTCTAAATCAAACACAGTTTGTGCTACCTCTTTGAAACTTGACACAATAAAGCAGTTTCAAGTTCTATCTCTATGGTTTGTTTGCTGTTGATGTAGACCTAAGCAGAGACTGGCGAAAATCACTTTCATGGAAAGGGGTTGCCAAGCTTCCAAAATACTACGAGTTGCCTGAAATCTCAGCCAACATTTTTTCACCCAATCTTGATGATTCTTTCACGTAATGATTAGTACACCAAAACCGCTTCGCTCACCAAATTTCGTTCTTCTAGGTTAAACCGTTCGTTTGCAGTAACCGTTTTCATTATTAGGTTTCACTCTGTTTTCTCCTAAAGGGATACATGTAGTTGGAACACTAAATCAAACACAGTTTGTGCTAGCTCTTTGAAACTTGACACAATAAAGCAGTTTCAAGTTATATCTCTATGGTTTGTTTGCTGTTGATATAGCCCTAAGCAGAGACTGGCGAAAATCACTTTCATTGAAAGGGGTTGCCAAGCTTCCAAACAACTACGAGTTGCCTGAAATCTCAGCCAACATTTTTTCACCCAATCTTGATGATTCTTTCAGGTAATCATCAGTATAACAAAACCACTTGGCTCACCAAATTTCGTTCTTGTAGGTTAAACCGTTCGTTTGCAGTAATTGTTTTCATTTTCAGGTTTCACTCTGTTTTCTCCTATAGGGATACATGTATTTGGAATTCTAAATCCAACACAGTTTGTGCTAGCTCTTTGAAACTTGACACAATAAAGCAGTTTCAAGTTCTTTCTCTGTGGTTTGTTTGCTGTTGATGTAGCCCTAAGCAGAGACTGGCGAAAATCCATTCATGGAAAGGGGTTGCCAAGCTTCCAAAAAACTATGAGTTGCCTGAAATCTCAGCAAACTTTTTTTCACTCAATCTTGATGATTCTTTCAGGTAATGATCAGTACACAAAAACCACTGGGCTCACCAAATTTCGTTCTTCTAGGTTAAACCGTTCATTTGCAGTAACCTTTTTCATTTTTAGGTTTCACTCATTTCTCCTATAGGGATACATGTATTTGGAACTCTAAATCAAACACGATTTGTGCTAGCTCTTTGAATCTTGACACAATAAAGAAGTTTCAAGTTCTATCTCTATAGTTTGTTTGCTGTTGATGTAGCCCTAAGCAGAGACTGGCGAAAATCTCTTTCATGGAAAGGGTTTGCCAAGCTTCCAAAAAACTACGAGTTGCCTGAAATCTCAGCCAACATTTTTTCACCCAATCTTGATGATACTTTTAGGTAATGATCAGTACACCAAAACTACTTGGCTCACCAAATTTCGTTCTTCTAGGTTAAATTGTTTGTTTGCAGTAACCGTTTTCATTTTTAGGTTTCACTCTGTTTTCTCCTATAGAGATACATGTATTTGGAACTCTAAATCAAACACGGTTTGTGCTAGCTCTTTGAAACTTGACACAATAAAGCAGTTTCAAGTTCTATCTCTATGGATTGTTTGCTGTTGATGTAGCCCTAAGCAGAGACTGGCGAAAATCCCATTCATGGAATGGGGTTGCTAAGCTTCCAAAAAACTACAAGTTGCCTGAAATCTCAGCCAACATTTTTTCACCCAATCTTGATGATTCTTTCAGGTAATGATCAGTACACCAAATCCACTTGGCTCACCCAATTTCGTTCTTCTAGGTTAAACCGTTCGTTTGCAGTAACCGTTTTCATTTTAAGGTTTCACTCTGTTTTCTCCTATAGGGATACATGTATTTGGAACTCTAAATCAAACACGGTTTGAGCTAGCTCTTTGCAACTTGACACAATAAAGCAGTTTCAAGTTCTATCTCTATGGTTTCTTTGCTGTTGATGTAGCCCTAAGCAGAGACTGGCGAAAATCACATTCATGGAAATGGGTTGCCAAGCTTCCAAAAACTACGAGTTGCCTGAAATCTCAGCCAACATTTTTTCACCCAAACTTGATGATACTTTTAGGTAATGATCAGTACACCAAAACCACTTGGCTAACCAAATTTCGTTCTTCTAGGTTAAACCGTTCGTTTGCAGTATCTGTTTTCATTTTGAGGTTTCACTCTGTTTTCTCTTATAGGGATACATATATTTGGAACTCTGAATGAAACACGGTTTGTGCTAGCTCTTTGAAACTTGACACAATAAAGCAGTTTCAAGTTCTATCTCTATGGTTTGTTTGCTGTTGATGTAGCCCTAAGCAGAGACTGGCGAAAATCACATTCATGGAAAGGGGTTGCCAAGCTTCCAAAAAACTACGAGTTGCCTGAAATCTCAGCAAACATTTATTCACCCAATCTTGAGGATTCTTTCAGGTAATGATCAGTACACAAAAACCAGTTGGGTCACCAAGTTTCGTTCTTCTAGGTTAATCCATTCGTTTGCAGTAACCATTTTCATTTTTAGGTTTCACTCTGTTTTCTCCTATAGGGATACATTTATTTGGAACTCTAAATCAAACACGCTTTGTGCTAGCTCTTTGAAACTTGACACAATAAAGCAGTTTCAAGTTCTATCTCTATGGTTTATTTGCTGTTGATGTACCCCTAAGCAGAGAATGGCGAAAATCACTTTCATGGAAAGGGGTTGCCAAGCTTCCAAAAAACTACAAGTTGCCTGAAATCTCAGCAAACATTTTTTCACCCAATCGTGATGATTCCTTCAGGTAATGATCAGAACACCAAAACCACTATGCTCACCATGTTTCGTTCTTTTAGGTTAAACCATTCGTTTGCAGTAACCGTTTTAATCTTTAGGTGTCACTCTGTTTTCTCCTATAGGGATACATGTATTTGGAACTCTAAATCAAACACGGTTTGTTCTAGCTCTTTGAAACTTGACACAATAAAGCAGTTTCAAGTTCTATCTCTATGGTTTGTTTGCTGTTGATGTAGCCCTAAGCAGAGACTTGCGAAAATCACATTCATGGAAAGGGGTTGCCAAGCTTCCAAAAAACTACGAGTGTCCTGAAATCTCAGCCAATGTTTTTTCACCCAATCTTGATGATTATTTCAGGTAATGATCAGTACACCAAAACCACTTAGCTCACCAAATTTCTTTCTTCTAGGTTAAACCGTACGTTTGCAGTAACCCTTTTAATTATTAGATTTCACTCTGTTTTCTCCTATAGGGATACATGTATTTGGAACTATAAATCAAACACGGTTTGCGCTAGCTCTTTGAAACTTGACACAATAAAGCAGTTTCAAGTTCTATCTCTATGGTTTGTTTGCTGTTGATGTAGCCCTAAGCAGAGACTGGCGAAAATCAATTTCATGGAAAGGGGTTGCCCAACTTCCAAAAAACTACGAGTTGCCTGAAATCTCAGCAAACATTTTTTTACCCAATCTTGATGATACTTTTTGGTAATGATCAGTACACCAAGACCACTTGGCTCACCAAATTTTGTTCTTCTAGGTTAAACCGTTCGTTTGCAGTAACCGTTTTCATTTTTAGGTTTCACTCTGTTTTCTTTTATAGGGATACATGTATTTGGAACTCTAAATCAAACAAGGTTCATGGTAGCTCTTTGAAACTTGACACAATAAAGCAGTTTCAAGTTCGATTTCTATGGTTTGTTTGCTGTTGATGTAGCCCTAAGCAGAGACTGGCGAAAATCACTTTCACTTAAAGGGGTTGCCAAGCTTCCAAAAAACTACGAGTTTCCTGACATCTCAGCCAACATTTTTTCACCCAATCTTGATGATTCTTTCAGGTAATGATCAGTACACAAAAAACCACTTGGCTAACCAAATTTCGTTCTTCTAATTAAACCGTTCGTTTGCAGTAACCGTTTTCATTTTTAGGATTTTCTGTATTCTCCTATAGAGATACATGTATTTGGAACTCTAAATCAAACACAGTTTGTGCTATCCCTTTGAAACTTGACACAATAAAGCAGTTTCAATTTCTATCTCTATGGTTTGTTTGCTGTTGATGTAGACCTAAGCAGAGACTGGCGAAAATCACTTTCATGGAAAGGGGTTGCCAAGCTTCCCAAAATACTACGAGTTGCCTGAAATCTCAGCCAACATTTTTCACCCAATCTTGATGATTCTTTCACGTAATGATTAGTACACCAAAACCGCTTCGCTCACCAAATTTCGTTCTTCTAGGTTAAACCGTTCGTTTGCAGTAACCGTTTTCATTATTAGGTTTCACTCTGTTTTCTCCTAAAGGGATACATGTAGTTGGAACACTAAATCAAACACAGTTTGTGCTAGCTCTTTGAAACTTGACACAATAAAGCAGTTTCAAGTTATATCTCTATGGTTTGTTTGCTGTTGATATAGCCCTAAGCAGAGACTGGCGAAAATCACTTTCATTGAAAGGGGTTGCCAAGCTTCCAAACAACTACGATTTGCCTGAAATCTCAGCCAACATTTTTTCACCCAATCTTGATGATTCTTTCAGGTAATCATCAGTATAACAAAACCACTTGGCTCACCAAATTTCGTTCTTGTAGGTTAAACCGTTCGTTTGCAGTAATTGTTTTCATTTTCAGGTTTCACTCTGTTTTCTCCTATAGGGATACATGTATTTGGAATTCTAAATCCAACACAGTTTGTGCTAGCTCTTTGAAACTTGACACAATAAAGCAGTTTCAAGTTCTTTCTCTGTGGTTTGTTTGCTGTTGATGTAGCCCTAAGCAGAGACTGGCGAAAATCCATTCATGGAAAGGGGTTGCCAAGCTTCCAAAAAACTATGAGTTGCCTGAAATCTCAGCAAACTTTTTTTCACTCAATCTTGATGATTCTTTCAGGTAATGATCAGTACACAAAAACCACTGGGCTCACCAAATTTCGTTCTTCTAGGTTAAACCGTTCGTTTGCAATAAACGTTTTCATTTTTAGGTTTCACTCTGTTTTCTCCTATAGGTATACATGTATTTGGAACTCTAAATCAAACACGGTTTGTTCTAGCTTTTTGAAACTTGACACAATAAAGCAGTTTCAAGTTTTATTTCTATGGTATGTTTGTTGTTGATGTAGCCCTAAGCAGAGACTGGCGAAAATCAATTTACATGGAAAGGGGTTGCCAAGCTTCCAAAAAACTACTAGTTGTCTGAATCTCAGCAAACATTTTTCAACCAATCTTGATGATTCTTTCAGGTAATGATCAGTACACCAAAACCACTTGGCTCACCAAATTTTGTTCTTCTAGGTAAAACCGTTCGTTTGCAGTAACCTTTTTCATTTTTAGGTTTCACTCTGTTTTCTCCTATAGGGATACATGTATTTGGAACACTAAATCAAGCACGGTTTTTGCTAGCTCTTTGAAACTTTACACAATAAAGCAGTTTAAAGTTATATTTTTATGGTTTGTTTGCTGTTGATGTACCCCTAAGCAGAGACTGGCGAAAATCACTTTCATGGAAAGGGGTTGCCAAGCTTCCAAAAAACTATGAGTTGCCTGAAATCTCAGCAAACATTTTTTCACCCAATCTTGATGATTCTTTCAGGTAATGATCAGTACACCAAAACCACTTGGCTCACCAAATTTTGTTCTTGTAGGTTAAACCGTTCGTTTGCAGTAACCGTTTTCATTTTTAGGTTTCACTCTGTTTTCTCCTATAGGGATACATGTATTTGGAACTCTAAATCAAACACGGTTTGTGCTAGCTCTTTGAAACTTGACACAATAAAGCAGTTTCAAGTTCTATCTCTATGGTTTGTTTGCTGTTGATGTAGCCCTAAGCAGAGACTGGCGAAAATCACTTTCATAGAAAGGGTTTGCCAAGCTTCCAAAAAACTATGAGTTGCCTGAAATCTCAGCCAACATTTTTTCACCCAATCTTGATGATTCTTTCAGGTAATGATCACTACACCAAAACCACTTGGCTCACCAAATTTCGTTCTTCTAGGTTCAACCGTTCGTTTGCAGTAACCGTTTTCATTTTTAGGTTGCACTCTGTTTTCTCCTATAGGTATACATGTATTTGGAACTCTAAATGAAACACGGTTTGTGCTAGCTCTTTGAAACAAGAACAATAAAGCAGATTCAAGTTCTATCTCTCTGGTTTCTTTGCTATTGATGTAGCCCTAAGCAGAGACTGGCGAAAATTACTTTCATGGAAAGGGGTTGCCAAGCTTCCAAAAAAGTACGTGTTGCCTGAAATCTCAGAAACATTTTTTCACCCAATCTTGATGATTCTTTCAGGTAATGATCAGTACACCAAAACCACTTGGCTCACCAAATTTCGTTCTTGTAGGTTAAACCGTTCGTTTGCAGTAACCGTTTTCATTTTTAGATTTCACTGTGTTTTCTCCTATAGGGATACATGTATTTGGAACTCTAAATCAAACACGGTTTTTGCTAGCTTTTTGAAACTTGACACAATAAAGCAGTTTCAAGTTTTATCTCTATGGTTTGTTTGCTGTTGATGTAGCCCTAAGCACAGACTGGCGAAAATCACTTTCATGGAAAGGGGTTGCCAAGCTTCCAAAAAACTACGAGTTGCCTGAAATCTCAGCAAACATTTTTTCACCCAATCTTGATGATTCTTTCAGGTAATGATCAGTACACCAATACCACTTGGCTCACCAAATTTTGTTCTTGTAGGTTAAACCGTTCGTTTTCAGTAACCGTTTTCATTTTTAGGTTTCACTCTGTTTTCTCCTATAGGGATACATGTATTTGGAACTCTAAATCAAACACGGTTTGTGCTAGCTCTTTGAAACTTTACACAATAAAGCAGTTTCAAGTTATATCTTTATGGTTTGTTTGCTGTTGATGTAGCCCTAAGCAGAGACTGGCGAAAATCACTTTCATGGAAAGGGGTTGCCAAGCTGCCAAAAAACTACGAGTTGCCTAAAATCTCAGCAAACATTTTTTCACCCAATCTTGATGATTCTTTCAGGTAATGATCAGTACACCAAAACCACTTGGCTCACCAAATTTCGTTCTTCTCGGTTAAACCGTTCGTTTGCAGTAACCGTTTTCATTTTTAGGTTTCACTCTGTTTTCTCCTATAGGAATACATGTATTTGGAACTCTAAATCAAACACGTTTTTTGCTAGCTTTTTAAAACTTGACACAATAAAGCAGTTTCAAGTTTTATCTCTATGGTTTATTTGCTGTTGATGTAGCCATAAGCAGAGACTGGCGAAAATCACTTTAATGGAAAGGGGTTGCCAAGCTTCCAAAAAACTACGAGTTGCCTGAAATCTCAGCAAACATTTTTTTACCCAATCTTGATGATTCTTTCAGGTAATGATCAGTACACCAAAACCACTTGGCTCACCAAATTTCGTTCTTGTAGGTTAAACCGTTCGTTTGCAGTAACCGTTTTCATTTTTAGGTTTCACTCTGTTTTCTCCTATAGGGATACATGTATTTGGAACTCTAAATCAAACACGGTTTGTGCTAGCTCTTTGAAACTTGACACAATAAAGCAGTTTCAAGTTCTATCTCTATGGTTTGTTTGCTGTTGATGTAGCCCTAAGCAGAGACTGGCGAAAATCACTTTCATGGAAAGGGTTTGCCAAGCTTCCAAAAAACTATGAGTTGCCTGAAATCTCAGCCAACATTTTTTCACCCAATCTTGATGATTCTTTCAGGTAATGATCACTACACCAAAACCACTTGGCTCACCAAATTTCGTTCTTCTAGTTTAAACCGTTCGTTTGCAGTAACCGTTTTCATTTTTAGGTTGCACTCTGTTTTCTCCTATAGGTATACATGTATTTGGAACTCTAAATGAAACACGGTTTGTGCTAGCTCTTTGAAACTTGACACAATAAAGCAGATTCAAGTTCTATCTCTCTGGTTTCATTGCTATTGATGTAGCCCTAAGCAGAGACTGGCGAAAATCACTTTCATGGAAAGGGGTTGCCAAGCTTCCAAAAAAGTACGTGTTGCCTGAAATCTCAGAAACATTTTTTCACCCAATCTTGATGATTCTTTCAGGTAATGATCAGTACACCTAAACCACTTGGCTCACCAAATTTCGTTCTTGTAGGTTAAACCGTTCGTTTGCAGTAACCGTTTTCATTTTTAGATTTCACTGTGTTTTCTCCTATAGGGATACATGTATTTGGATCTCTAAATAAAACACGGTTTGTGCTAGCTCTTTGAAACTTGACAGGATAAAGCAGTTTCAAGTTCTATCTCTATGGTTTGTTTGCTGTTGATGTAGCCCTAAGCATAGACTGGCGAAAATCACTTTCATGGAAAGGGGTTGCCAAGCTTCCAAAAAACTATGAGTTGCCTGAAATCTCAGCAAACTTTTTTTCACTCAATCTTGATGATTCTTTCAGGTAATGATCAGTACACAAAAACCACTGGGCTCACCAAATTTCGTTCTTCTAGGTTAAACCGTTCGTTTACAGTAACCGTTTTCATTTTTAGTTTTCACTCTGTTTTCTCCTATAGGGATACATGTATTTGGAACTCTAAATCAAACACGGTTTGTGCTAGCTCTTTGAAACTTGACAAAATAAAGCAGTTTCAAGTTCTATCTCTATGATTTGTTTGCTGTTGATGTAGCCCTAAGCAGAGACTGGCGAAAATCACTTTCATGGAAAGGGGTTTTCAAGCTTCCAAAAAACTACGAGTTTCCTGAAATCTCAGCAAAACATTTTTTTCACCCAATCTTGATGATTCTTTCAGGCAATGATCAGTACACCAAAACTACTTGGCTCACCAAATTTCGTTCTTCTAGTTTAAATCGTTCATTTGCAGTAACCGTTTTCATTTTTAGGTTTCACTCTGTTTTCTCCGATAGGGATACATGTATTTGGAACTCTAAATCAAACACGGTTTGTGCTAGCTCTTTAAAACTTGACACAATAAAGCAGTTTCAAGTTTTATCTCTATGGTTTGTTTGCTGTTGATGTAGCCCTAAGCAGAGACTGGCGAAATCACTTTCATGGAAAGGGGTTGCAAAGCTTACAAAAAACTACGAGTTGCCTGAAATCTCAGCCAACATTTTTACACCCAATCTTGATGATTCTTTCAGGTAATGATCAGTACACCAAAACCACTTGGCTCACCAAATTTCGTTCTTCTAGGTTAAACCGTTCGTTTGCAGTAACCATTTTCATTTTTAGGTTGCACTCTGTTTTCTCCTATAGGTATACATGTATTTGGAACTCTAAATGAAACACGGTTTGTGCTAGCTCTTTGAAACTTGACACAATAAAGCAGATTCAAGTTCTATCTCTCTGGTTTCTTTGCTATTGATGTAGCCCTAAGCAGAGACTGGCGAAAATCACTTTCATGGAAAGGGGTTGCCAAGCTTCCAAAAAAGTACGTGTTGCCTGAAATCTCAGAAACATTTTTTCACCCAATCTTGATGATTCTTTCAGGTAATGATCAGTACACCCAAAACCACTTGGCTCACCAAATTTTGTTCTTCTAGGTTAAACCGTTCGTTTGCAGTAACCTTTTTCATTTTTAGGTTTCACTCTGTTTTCTCCTATAGGGATAAATGTATTTGGAACACTAAATCAAGCACGGTTTTTGCTAGCTCTTTGAAACTTTACACAATAAAGCAGTTTCAAGTTATATTTTTATGGTTTGTTTGCTGTTGATGTACCCCTAAGCAGAGACTGGCGAAAATCACTTTCATGGAAAGGGGTTGCCAAGCTTCCAAAAAACTATGAGTTGCCTGAAATCTCAGCAAACATTTTTTCATCCAATCTTGATGATTCTTTCAGGTAATGATCAGTACACCAAAACCACTTGGCTCACCAAATTTCGTTCTTCTAGGTTAAACCGTTCGTTTGCAGTAACCGTTTTCATTTTTAGGTTTCACTCTATTTTCTCCTATAGGTATACATGTATTTGGAACTCTAAATCAAACACGGTTTTTGCTAGCTTTTTGAAACTTGACACAATAAAGCAGTTTCAAGTTTTATCTCTGTGGTTTGTTTGCTGTTGATGTAGCCCTAAGCACAGACTGGCGAAAATCACTTTCATGGAAAGGGGTTGCGAAGCTTCCAAAAAACTACGAGTTGCCTGAAATCTCAGCAAACATTTTTTCACCCAATCTTGATGATTCTTTCAGGTAATGATCAGTACACCTAAACCACTTGGCTCACCAAATTTCGTTCTTGTAGGTTAAACCGTTCGTTTGCAGTAACCGTTTTCATTTTTAGATTTCACTGTGTTTTCTCCTATAGGGATACATGTATTTGGAACTCTAAATAAAACACGGTTTGTGCTAGCTCTTTGAAACTTGACAGGATAAAGCAGTTTCAAGTTCTATCTCTATGGTTTGTTTGCTGTTGATGTAGCCCTAAGCATAGACTGGGGAAAATCACTTTCATGGAAAGGGGTTGCCAAGCTTTCAAAAAACTATGAGTTGCCTGAAATCTCAGCAAACTTTTTTTCACTCAATCTTGATGATTCTTTCAGGTAATGATCAGTACACAAAAACCACTGGGCTCACCAAATTTCGTTCTTCTCGGTTAAACCGTTCGTTTGCAGTAACCGTTTTCATTTTTAGGTTTCACTCTGTTTTCTCCTATAGGAATACATGTATTTGGAACTCTAAATCAAACACGTTTTTTGCTAGCTTTTTAAAACTTGACACAATAAAGCAGTTTCAAGTTTTATCTCTATGGTTTGTTTGCTGTTGATGTAGCCATAAGCAGAGACTGGCGAAAATCACTTTAATGGAAAGGGGTTGCCAAGCTTCCAAAAAACTACGAGTTGCCTGAAATCTCAGCAAACATTTTTTTACCCAATCTTGATGATTCTTTCAGGTAATGATCAGTACACCAAAACCACTTGGCTCACCAAATTTCGTTCTTGTAGGTTAAACCGTTCGTTTGCAGTAACCGTTTTCATTTTTAGGTTTCACTCTGTTTTCTCCTATAGGGATACATGTATTTGGAACTCTAAATCAAACACGGTTTGTGCTAGCTCTTTGAAACTTGACACAATAAAGCAGTTTCAAGTTCTATCTCTATGGTTTGTTTGCTGTTGATGTAGCCCTAAGCAGAGACTGGCGAAAATCACTTTCATGGAAAGGGTTTGCCAATCTTCCAAAAAACTATGAGTTGCCTGAAATCTCAGCCAACATTTTTTCACCCAATCTTGATGATTCTTTCAGGTAATGATCACTACACCAAAACCACTTGGCTCACCAAATTTCGTTCTTCTAGTTTAAACCGTTCGTTTGCAGTAACCGTTTTCATTTTTAGGTTGCACTCTGTTTTCTCCTATAGGTATACATGTATTTGGAACTCTAAATGAAACACGGTTTGTGCTAGCTCTTTGAAACTTGACACAATAAAGCAGATTCAAGTTCTATCTCTCTGGTTTCTTTGCTATTGATGTAGCCCTAAGCAGAGACTGGCGAAAATCACTTTCATGGAAAGGGGTTGCCAAGCTTCCAAAAAAGTACGTGTTGCCTGAAATCTCAGAAACATTTTTTCACCCAATCTTGATGATTCTTTCAGGTAATGATCAGTACACCTAAACCACTTGGCTCACCAAATTTCGTTCTTGTAGGTTAAACCGTTCGTTTGCAGTAACCGTTTTCATTTTTAGATTTCACTGTGTTTTCTCCTATAGGGATACATGTATTTGGAACTCTAAATAAAACACGGTTTGTGCTAGCTCTTTGAAACTTGACAGGATAAAGCAGTTTCAAGTTCTATCTCTATGGTTTGTTTGCTGTTGATGTAGCCCTAAGCATAGACTGGGGAAAATCACTTTCATGGAAAGGGGTTGCCAAGCTTTCAAAAAACTATGAGTGGCCTGAAATCTCAGCAAACTTTTTTTCACTCAATCTTGATGATTCTTTCAGGTAATGATCAGTACACAAAAACCACTGGGCTCACCAAATTTCGTTCTTCTAGGTTAAACCGTTCGTTTGCAATAAACGTTTTCATTTTTAGGTTTCACTCTGTTTTCTCCTATAGGTATACATGTATTTGGAACTCTAAATCAAACACGGTTTGTTCTAGCTTTTTGAAACTTGACACAATAAAGCAGTTTCAAGTTTTATTTCTATGGTTTGTTTGCTGTTGATGAAGCCCTAAGCAGAGACTGGCGAAAATCACTTTCATGGAAAGGGGTTGCCAAGCTTCCAAAAAACTACGAGTTGTCTGAATCTCTGCAAACATTTTTCAACCAATCCTGATGATTCTTTCAGGTAATGATCAGTACACCAAAACCACTTGGCTCACCAAATTTTGTTCTTCTAGGTTAAACCGTTCGTTTGCAGTAACCGTTTTCATTTTTAGGTTTCACTCTGTTTTCTCCTATAGGGATACATGTATTTGGAACACTAAATCAAGCACGGTTTTTGCTAGCTCTTTGAAACTTTACACAATCAAGCAGTTTCAAGTTATATTTTTATGGTTTGTTTGCTGTTGATGTACCCCTAAGCAGAGACTGGCGAAAATCACTTTCATAGTAAGGGGTTGCCAAGCTTCCAAAAAACGATGAGTTGCCTGAAATCTCAGCAAACTTTTTTTCACTCAATCTTGATGATTCTTTCAGGTAATGATCACTACACCAAAACCACTGGGCTCACCAAATTTCGTTCTTCTAGGTTAAACCGTTCGTTTGCAGTAACCGTTTTCATTTTTAGGTTTCACTCTGTTTTCTCCTATAGGGATACATGTATTTGGAACACTAAATCAAGCACGGTTTTTGCTAGCTCTTTGAAACTTTACACAATCAAGCAGTTTCAAGTTATATTTTTATGGTTTGTTTGCTGTTGATGTTCCCCTAACCAGAGACTGGCGAAAATCACTTTCATTGAAAGGGGTTGCCAAGCTTCCAAAAAACTATGAGTTGCCTGACATCTCAGCCAACATTTTTTCACCCAATCTTGATGATTCTTTCAGGTAATGATCACTACACCAAAACCACTTGGCTCACCAAATTTCGTTCTTCTAGTTTAAACCGTTCGTTTGCAGTAACCGTTTTCATTTTTAGGTTGCACTCTGTTTTCTCCTATAGGTATACATGTATTTGGAACTCTAAATGAAACACGGTTTGTGCTAGCTCTTTGAAATTTGACACAATAAAGCAGATTCAAGTTCTATCTCTCTGGTTTCTTTGCTATTGATGTAGCCCTAAGCAGAGACTGGCGAAAATCACTTTCATGGAAAGGGGTTGCCAAGCTTCCAAAAAAGTACGTGTTGCCTGAAATCTCAGAAACATTTTTTCACCCAATCTTGATGATTCTTTCAGGTAATGATCAGTACACCAAAACCACTTGGCTCACCAAATTTCGTTCTTGTAGGTTAAACCGTTCGTTTGCAGTAACCGTTTTCATTTTTAGGTTTCACTCTGTTTTCTCCTATAGGGATACATGTATTTGGAACTCTAAATCAAACACGGTTTGTACTAGCTCTTCGAAACTTGACACAATAACGCAGTTTCAAGTTCTATCTCTATGGTTTGTTTGCTGTTGATGTAGGCCTAAGCAGAGACTGGCGAAAATCACTTTCATGGAAAGGGGTTGCCAAGCTTCCAAAAAACTACGAGTTGCGTGAAATCTCAGCAAACATTTTTTCACCCAATCTTGATGATTCTTTCAGGTAATGATCAGTACACCAAAACCACTTGGCTCACCAAATTTCGTTCTTGTAGGTTAAACCGTTCGTTTGTAGTAACCGTTTTCATTTTTAGGTTTCACTCTGTTTTCTCCTATAGGGATACATGTATTTGGAACTCTAAATCAAACACGGTTTGTACTAGCTCTTCGAAACTTGACACAATAAAGCAGTTTCAAGTTCTATGTCTATGGTTTGTTTGCTGTTGATGTAGCCCTAAGCAGAGACTGGCGAAAATCACTTTCATGGAAAGGGGTTGCCAAACTTCCAAAAAACTACGAGTTGCCTGAAATCTCAGCAAACATTTTTTCACCCAATCTTGATGATTCTTTCAGGTAATGATCAGTACACCAAAACCACTTGGCTCACCAAAATTCGTTCTTGTAGGTTAAACCGTTCATTTGCAGTAACCGTTTTCATTTTTAGGTTTCACTGTGTTTTCTCCTATAGGGATACATGTATTTGGAACTCTAAATCAAACACGGTTTGTGCTAGCTCTTTGAAACTTGACAGGATAAAGCAGTTTCAAGTTCTATCTCTATGGTTTGTTTGCTGTTGATGTAGGCCTAAGCATAGACTGGCGAAACTCACTTTCATGGAAAGGGGTTGCCAAGCTTCCAAAAAACTACGAGTTGCCTGAAATCTCAGCAAACATTTTTTCACCCAATCTTGATGATTCTTTCAGGTATTGATAAGTACACCAAAACCACTTGGCTCACCAAATTTCGTTCTTCTAGGTTAAACCGTTCGTTTGCAGTAACCGTTTTCATTTTTAAGTTTCACTCTTTTTTCTCCTATAGGGGTACATGTATTTGGAACTCTAAATCAAACATGGTTTGTGCTAGCTCTTTGAAACTTGACACAATAAAGCAGTTTCATGTTCTATCTTTATGGTTTGTTTGCTGTTGATGTAGCCCTAAGCAGAGACTGGCGAAAATCACTTTCATGGAAAGGGGTTGCCATTCTTCCAAAAAACTACGAGTTGCCTGAAATCTCAGCAAACATTTTTTCACCCAATCTTGATGATTCTTTCAGGTAATGATCAGTACACCAAAACCACTGGGCTCAGCAAATGTCGTTTTTCTAGTTTAAACCGTTTGTTTGCAGTAACCGTTTTCATTTTTAGGTTTCACTCTTTTTTCTCCTATAGGGATACATCTATTGGAACTCTAAATCAAACACGGGTTGTGCTAGCTCTTTTAGACTTGACACAATAAAGCAGTTTTAAGTTCCATCTCTTTGGTTTGTTTGCTGTTGATGTAGCCCTAAGCAGAGACTGGCGAAAATCACTTTCATGGAAATGGGTTGCCAAGCTTCCAAAAAACTACAAGTAGCCTGAAATCTCAACAAACATTTTTTCACCCAATCTTGATGATTCTTTCAGGTAATGATCAGTACACCAAAACCACTTGGCTCACCAAAATTCGTTCTTCTAGGTTAAACCGTTCGTTTGCAGTAACCATTTTCATTTTTAGGTTACACTCTGTTTTCTCTTATAGGGATACATATATTTGAAACTCTAAATCAAACACGGTTTGTGCTAGCTCTTTGAAACTTGACACAATAAAGCAGTTTCAAGTTCTATCTCTATGGTTTGTTTGCTGTTGATGTAGCCCTAAGCAGAAACTGGAGAAAATCACTTTCATGGAAAGGGGTTGCCAAGCTTCCAAAAAACTACGAGTTGCCTGAAATGTCAGCAAACATTTTTTCACCCAATCTTGATGATTCTTTCAGGTAATGATCAGCACACCAAAACCACTTGGCTCACCAAATTTCGTTCTTCTAGTTTAAACCGTTCGTTTGCAGTAACCGTTTTCATTTTTAGGTTTCACTCTGTTTTCTCCTATAGAGATACATGTATTTGGAACTCTAAATCAAACACGGTTTGTGCTAGCTCTTTGAAACTTGAGACAATAAAGCAGTTTCAAGTTCTAGCTCTATACTTTGTTTGCTGTTGATGTAGCCCTAAGCAGAGACTTCCGAAAATCACTTTCATGAAAAGGGGTTGCCAAGCTTCCAAAAAACTAAGAGTTGCCTGAAATCTCAGCAAACATTTTTCACCCAATCTTGATGATTCTTTCATGTAATGATCAGTACACGAAACCACTTGGCTAACCAAATTTCGTTCTTCTAGGTTAAACCGTTCGTTGGCAGTAACCGTTTTCATTTTTAGGTTTCACTCTGTTTTCTCCTATAGGGATACATGTATTTGGAACTCTAAATCAAACACGGTTTGTGCTAGCTCTTTGAAACTTGACACAATAAAGCAGTTTCAAGTTCTATCTCTATGGTTTTTTTTGCTGTTGATGTAGCCCTAAGCAGAGACTGGCGAAAATCACTTTCATGCAAAGGGGTTGCCAAGCTTCCAAAAAACTACGAGTTGCCTGAAATCTCAGCAAACATTTTTTCACCCAATCTTGATGATTCTTTCAGGTAACTATCAGTACACCAAAACCACTTGGCTCACCAAATTTCGTTCTTCTAGGTTAAACCGTTCGTTGGCAGTAACCGTTTTCATTTTTAGGTTTCACTCTCTTTTCTCCTATAGGGATACATGTATTTGGAACTCTAAATCAAACACGGTTTGTGCTAGCTCTTTGAAACTTGACACAATAAAGCACTTTCAAGTTCTATCTCTATGGTTTGTTTGCTGTTGATGTAGCCCTAAGCAGAGACTGGTGAAAATCACTTTCATGGAAAGGGGTTGCCAAGCTTTCAAAAAACTACGAGTTGCCTGAAATCTCAGCAAACATTTTTTCACTTAATCTTGATGATTCTTTCAGGTAATGATCAGTACACCAAAACCACTTGGCTCACCAAATTTCGTTCTTCTAGGTTAAACCGTTCATTTGCAGTAACCGTTTTCATTTTAAGGTTTCACTCTGTTTTCTCCTATAGGGATACATGTATTTGGAACTCTAAATCAAACACGGTTTGTGCTAGCTCTTTGAAACTTGACACAATAAAGCAGTTTCAAGTTCTCTCTCTATGGTTTGTTTGTTGTTGATGTAGCCCTAAGCAGAGACTGGCGAAAATCACTTTCATGGAAAGGGGTTTCCAAGCTTCCAAAAAACTACGAGTTGCCTGAAATCTCAGCAAACATTTTTTAACCCAATCTTGATGATTCTTTCAGGTAATGATCAGTACACCAAAACCACTTGGCTCACCAAATTTCGTTCTTCTAGGTTAAACCGTTCGTTTGCAGTAACCGTTTTCATTTTGAGGTTTCACTCTTTTTTCTCCTATAGGGATACATGTATTTGGAACTCTAAATCAAACACGGTTTGTGCTAGCTCTTTGAAACTTGACACAATAAAGCAGTTTCAAGTTTTATCTCTATGGTTCGTTTGCTGTTGATGTAGCCCTAAGCAGAGACTGGTGAAAATCACTTTCATGGAAAGAGGTTGCCAAGCTTCCATAAAACTACGAGTTTCCTGAAATCTCAGCAAACATTTTTTCACCCAATCTTGATGATTCTTTCAGGTAATGATCAGTACACCAAAACCACTTAGCTCACCAAACTTTGTTCTTCTAGGTTAAACCGTTCGTTTGCAGTAACCGTTTTCATTTTTAGGTTTCACTCTGTTTTCTCCTATAGAGATACATGTATTTGGAACTCTAAATCAAACACGGTTTGTGCTAGCTCTTTGAAACTTGACACAATTAAGCAGTTTCAAGATCTATCTCTATGGTTTGTTTGCTGTTGATGTAGCCCTAAGCAGAGACTTGAGAAATCACTTTCATGGAAAGGGGTTGCCAAGCTTTCAAAAAACTACGTGTTTCCTGAAATCTCAGCAAACATTTTTTCACCCAATCTTGATGATTCTTTCAGGTAATGATCAGTACACCAAAACCACTTGGCTCACCAAATTTCGTTTTTCTAGGTTAAACCGTTTGTTTGCAGTAACAAACAAACGTTTTCATTTTTAGGTTTCACTCTGTTTTCTCCTATAGGGATACATGTATTTGGAAATCTAAATCAAACACGGTTTGTGCTAGCTCTTTGAACCTTGACACAATAAAGCAGTTTCAAGTTCTATCTCTATGGTTTGTTTGCTGTTCATGTAGCCCTAAGCAGAGACTGGCGAATATCACTTTCATGCAAAGGGGTTGCCAAGCTTCAAAAAAACTACGAGTTGCCTGAAATCTCAGCAAACATTTTTTCTCCAAATCTTGATGATTCTCTCAGGTAATGATCAGTACACCAAAACCACTCGGCTCACCAAATTTCGTTCTTCTAGGTTAAACCGTTCGTTTGCAGTAACCGTTTTCATTTTTTAGGTTTCACTCTGTTTTCTCTTATAGGGATACATGTATTTGAAACTCTAAATCAAACACGGTTTGTGCTAGCTCTTTTAAACTTGACACAATAAAGCAGTTTCAAGTTCTATCTCTATGGTTTGTTTGCTGTTGATGTAGCCCTAAGCACAGACTGGCGAAAATCACTTTCATGGAAAGGGGTTGCCAAGCTTCCAAAAAACTATGAGTTGCCTGAAATCTCAGCAAACATTTTTTCACCCAATCTTGATGATTCTTTCAGGTAATGATCAGTACACCAAAACCACTTGGCTCACCAAATTTCGTTCTTCTACGTTAAACCGTTTGGTGACAGTAACCATTTTTATTTTTAGGTTTCACTCTGTTTTCTCCTATAGGGATACATGTATTTGGAACTCTAAATCAAACTCGGTTTGTGCTAGCTCTTTGAAACTTGACGCAATAAAGCAGTTTCAAGTTCTATCTTTATGGTTTGTTTGCTGTTGATGTAGCCCTAAGTAGAGACTGGCGAAAATCACATTCATGGAAAGCGGTTGCCAAGCTTCCAAAAAACTACGAGTTGCCTGAAATCTCAGCAAACATTTTTTCACCCAATCTTGATGATTCTTTCAGGTAACTATCAGTACACCAAAACCACTTGGCTCACCAAATTTCGTTCTTCTAGGTTAAACCGTTCGTTGGCAGTAACCGTTTTCATTTTTAGGTTTCACTCTGTTTTCTCCTATAGGGATACATGTATTTGGAACTCTAAATCAAACACGGTTTGTGCTAGCTCTTTGAAACTTGACACAATAATGCACTTTCAAGTTCTATCTCTATGGTTTGTTTGCTGTTGATGTAGCCCTAAGCAGAGACTGGTGAAAATCACTTTCATGGAAAGGGGTTGCCAAGCTTTCAAAAAACTACGAGTTGCCTGAAATCTCAGCAAACATTTTTTCACTTAATCTTGATGATTCTTTCAGGTAATGATCAGTACACCAAAACCACTTGGCTCACCAAATTTCGTTCTTCTAGGTTAAACCGTTCATTTGCAGTAACCGTTTTCATTTTAAGGTTTCACTCTGTTTTCTCCTATAGGGATACATGTATTTGGAACTCTAAATCAAACACGGTTTGTGCTAGCTCTTTGAAACTTGACACAATAAAGCAGTTTCAAGTTCTCTCTCTATGGTTTGTTTGCTGTTGATGTAGCCCTAAGCAGAGACTGGCGAAAATCACTTTCATGGAAAGGGGTTTCCAAGCTTCCAAAAAACTACGAGTTGCCTGAAATCTCAGCAAACATTTTTTAACCCAATCTTGATGATTCTTTCAGGTAATGATCAGTACACCAAAACCACTTGGCTCACCAAATTTCGTTCTTCTAGGTTAAACCGTTCGTTTGCAGTAACCGTTTTCATTTTGAGGTTTCACTCTTTTTTCTCCTATAGGGATACATGTATTTGGAACTCTAAATCAAACACGGTTTGTGCTAGCTCTTTGAAACTTGACACAATAAAGCAGTTTCAAGTTTTATCTCTATGGTTCGTTTGCTGTTGATGTAGCCCTAAGCAGAGACTGGTGAAAATCACTTTCATGGAAAGAGGTTGCCAAGCTTCCATAAAACTACGAGTTTCCTGAAATCTCAGCAAACATTTTTTCACCCAATCTTGATGATTCTTTCAGGTAATGATCAGTACACCAAAACCACTTAGCTCACCAAACTTTGTTCTTCTAGGTTAAACCGTTCGTTTGCAGTAACCGTTTTCATTTTTAGGTTTCACTCTGTTTTCTCCTATAGAGATACATGTATTTGGAACTCTAAATCAAACACGGTTTGTGCTAGCTCTTTGAAACTTGACACAATTAAGCAGTTTCAAGATCTATCTCTATGGTTTGTTTGCTGTTGATGTAGCCCTAAGCAGAGACTTGAGAAATCACTTTCATGGAAAGGGGTTGCCAAGCTTTCAAAAAACTACGTGTTTCCTGAAATCTCAGCAAACATTTTTTCACCCAATCTTGATGATTCTTTCAGGTAATGATCAGTACACCAAAACCACTTGGCTCACCAAATTTCGTTTTTCTAGGTTAAACCGTTTGTTTGCAGTAACAAACAAACGTTTTCATTTTTAGGTTTCACTCTGTTTTCTCCTATAGGGATACATGTATTTGGAACTCTAAATCAAACACGGTTTGTGCTAGCTCTTTGAACCTTGACACAATAAAGCAGTTTCAAGTTCTATCTCTATGGTTTGTTTGCTGTTCATGTAGCCCTAAGCAGAGACTGGCGAATATCACTTTCATGCAAAGGGGTTGCAAAGCTTCAAAAAAACTACGAGTTGCCTGAAATCTCAGCAAACATTTTTTCACTCAATCTTGATGATACTTTCAGGTAATGATCAGTACACCAAAACCACTTGGCTCACCAAATTTCCTTCTTCTATGTTAAACCGTTCGTTGGCAGTAACCATTTTCATTTTTAGGTTTCACTCTGTTTTCTCCTATAGGGATACATGTATTTGGAACTCTAAATCAAACACGGTTTGTGCTAGCTCTTTGAAACTTGACACAATAAAGCAGTTTCAAGTTCTATCTCTATGGTTTCTTTGCTGTTGATGTAGCCCTAAGCAGAGATTGGCGAAAATCACATTCATGGAAAGGGGTTGCCAAGCTTCCAAAAAACTACGAGTTGCCTGAAATCTCAGCAAACATTTTTTCACCCAATGTTGATGATTCTTTCAGGTAATGATCAGTACACCAAAACCACTTGTCTCACCAAATTTCGTTCTTCTAGGTTAAACCGTTCGTTGGCAGTAACCGTTTTCATTTTTAGGTTTCACTCTGTTTTCTCCTAAAGGGATACATGTATTTGGAACTCTAAATCAAACACGGTTTGTGCTAGCTCTTTGAAACTTGACACAATAAAGCAGTTTCAAGTTCTATCTCCATGGTTTGTTTCCTGTTGATGTAGCTCTAAGCAGAGACTGGCGAAAATCGCTATCATTGAAAGGGGTTGCCAAGCTTCCAAAAAACTACGAGTTGCCTGAAATCGCAGCAAACATTTTTTCACTCAATCTTGATGATACTTTCAGGTAATGATAAGTATACAAAACCACTTGGCTCACCAAATTTTTTTCTTCTAGGTTAATCCGTTCGTTTGCAGTAACCGTTTTTATTTTTAGGTTTCACTGTGTTTTCTCCTATAGGGATACATGTATTTGGAACTCTAAATCAAACACGGTTTGTGCTAGCTCTTTGAAACTTGACACAATAAAGCAGTTTCAAGTTCTATCTCTATGGATTGTTTGCTGTTGATGTAGCCTTAACCAGAGACTTGCGAAAATCACTTTCATGGAAAGGGGTTGCCAAGCTTCCAAAAAACTACGAGTTGCCTGAAATCTCAGCAAACATTTTTTCACTCAATCTTGATGATTATTTCAGGTAATGATCAGTATACCAAAAATACTTGGCTCACCAAATTTCGTTCTTCTAGGTTAAACCGTTCGTTTGCAGTAACCGTTTTAATTTTTAGGTTTCACTCTGTTTTCTCCTATAGGGATACATGTATTTGGAACTCTAAATCAAACACGGTTTGCGCTAGCTCTTTGAAACTTGACACAATAAAGCAGTTTCAAGTTCTATCTCTATGGTTTCTTTGCTGTTGATGTAGCCCTAAGAAGAGACTGTCGAAAGTCACTTTTATATAAAGGGGTTGCCAAGCTTCCAAAAAACTAGGAGTTTCCTGAAATCGCAGCAAACATTTTTTCACCCAATCTTGATGATTCTTTAAGTTAATGATCAGTACACCAAAACCACTTCTCTCACCAAATTTTGTTCTTCTAGGTTAAACCGTTCGTTTGCAGTAACCGTTTTCATTTTTAGGTTTCACTCTGTTTTCTCCTAAAGGGATACATGTATTTGGAACTCTAAATCAAACACGGTTTGTGCAAGCTCTTTGAAACTTGACACAATAAAGCAGTTTCAAGTTGTATCTCTAAGCTTTGTTTGCTGTTGATGTAGCCCTAAGCAGAGACTGGCGAAAATCACTTTCATGGAAAGGGGTTGCCAAGCTTCCAAAAAACTACGAGTTGCCTGAAATCTCAGCAAACATTTTTTCACCCAATCTTGATGATTCTTTCAGGTAATGATCAGTACACCAAAACCACTTGGCTCACCAAATTTCGATCTTCTAGGTTAAACTGTTCGTTGGCAGTTACCCATTGCATTTTTAGGTTTCACTGTGTTTTCTCCTATAGGGATACATGTATTTGGAACTCTAAATCAAACAAGGTTTGTGCTAGCTCTTTGAAACTTGACACAATAAAGCAGTTTCAAGTTCTATCTCTATGGTTTGTTTGCTGTTGATGTAGCCCTAAGCAGAGACTGGCGAAAATCACTTTCATGGAAAGAGGTTGCCAAGCTTCCAAAAAACTACGAGTTGCCTGAAATCTCAGCAAACATTTTTTCACCCCATCTTGATGATTTTTTCAGGTAATGATCATTCACCAAAACCACTTAGCTCACGAAATTTCGTTCTTCTAGGTTAAACTGTTTGTTTGCAGTAACCGTTTACATTCTTAGGTATCACTCTGTTTTCTCCTATACTGATACATGTATTTGGAACTCTAAATCAAACACGGTTTGTGCTAGCTCTTTGAAACTTGACACAATAAAGCAGTTTCAAGTTCTATCTCTATGGTTTGTTTGCTGTTGATGTAGCCCTAAGCAGGGACTGGCGAAAATCGCTTCCATTGAAAGGGGTTGCCAAGCTTCCAAAAAACTACAAGTTGCCTGAAATCTCAGCAAACATTTTTTCACACAATCTTGATGATTCTTTCAGGTAATGATCAGTACACCAAAATCACTTGGCTCACCAAATTTCGTTCTTCTAGGTTAATCCGTTCGTTTGCAGTAACCGTTTTCATTTTTAGGTTTCACTCTGTTTTCTCCTATAGGGATACATGTATTTGGAACTCTAAATCGAACACGGTTTGTGCTAGCTCTTTGAAACTTGACAAAATAAAGCAGTTTCCAGTTCTCTCTCTATGGTTTGTTTGCTGTTGATGTAGCCCTAAGCATAGACTGTCGAAAATCCCTTTCATGGAAAGGGGTTGCCAAGCTTCCAAAAAACTACGAGTTGCCTGAAATCTCAGCAAACATTTTTTCACCCAATCTTGATAATTCTTTCAGGTAATGATCAGTACAACAAAACCACTTGGAACACCAAATTTCGTTCTTGTAGGTTAAACCGTTCATTTTCAGTAACCGTTTTCATTTTTCGGTTTCACTCTGTTTCCTCCTATAGGGATACATGTATTTGGAACTCTAAATGAAACACGGTTTGTGCTAGCTCTTTGAAACTTGACACAATAAAGCAGTTTCAAGTTCTATCTGTATGGTTTGTTTGCTGTTTATGTAGCACTAAGCAGAGACTGGCGAAAATCACTTTCATGGAAAGGGGTGCCATCTTTTAAAAAACAACGAGTTGCCTGAAATCTCAGCAAACATTTTTTCACCCAATCTTGATGATTATTTCAGTTAATGATCATTACACCGAAACCACTTGGCTTACCAAATTTCGTTCTTCTAGGTTAAACCGTTTGTTTGCAGTAACCGTTTTCATTTTTAGGTTTCACTCTGTTTTCTCCTATAGGGATACAAGTATTTGGAACTCTAAATCAAACAGGGTTTGCGCTAGCTCTTTGAAACTTGACACAATAAAGCAGTTTCAAGTTCTATCTCTATGGTTTGTTTGCTGTTGATGTAGCCCTAAGCAGAGACTCTCGAAAATCACTTTTATGGAAAGGGGTTGCCAAGCTTCCAAAACACTACGAGTTGCCTGAAATCTCAGCAAACATTTTTTCACCCAAATTGATGATTCTTTCAGGAAATGATCAGTACACCAAAACCACTTGGCTCACCAAATTTCGTTCTTCTAGGTTAAACCGTTTGTTTGCAGTAACCGTTTTCATTTTTAGGTTTCACTCTGTTTTCTCCTATAGGGATACATGTATTTGGAACTCTAAATCAAACATGCTTTGTGCTAGGTCTTTGATACTTGACACAATAAAGCAGTTTCTAGTTCTATCTCTATGGTTTTATGCGGACGTCTGGCTTGGCACAAATCAGGAGCCACTTGTCAAAAAGAAACTAACTTTATTTTTAGAACTACAAACGCCAAACAAAACAGCTTCAGGGAAAAACCCTCAGAGCCCAACTTCCACCACCAGCTTCCAGAAGCCTCTCCCTCTCTCCCCAGCCTCTCAACTTCCCCCCATACTCCTGCTCTTGAGGCCGATTGGCTGGGTTGTGTGGGCAGAGCCAAAGAAGTCACCCAATGAGCAGCTCCGTGGAGGAGCCAATCAGCTAGATGTTGCTGGGGCCGCTGTGAGCCAATCATCATCTGGCAGTCTGAAAGCAGGGAAACAGCTAAATGAACATCACCGCAGAGGAGCCAATCAGCTAGATGTTTCTGGGGCCACTGTGAGCCAATCATCAGCCGGCAACTGGAAGTTTGCGGGCAGCTGGATCATCAGCCGGCATCTGGAAGTTTGCTGGGGCCCCTTTGGCTGTGGCTCTCAACATCTCCCCCTCTCTGTTTAAACAACAAGCATGTGGCTTATGGACCGTGCCTGCCTTAGGTTGTCCAATACATATGGTCCTTACCCGTCTTCGGATGAGCTGACCTCAGGGCATCAGCCTCCTGTCTTAGGTTGGTACCATTGTAATTCGATCTTACCCGTCATTGACTACAGGTCCAGTATACAGCCACACCTGTGGAGAGGTCTCAGCAGGGGGGGGTGAGGTTCTTTGCCTCACCTCTGTTGACCCCAAATTTTAGCTGAATGATCATGACAAGCAGAAGGGAGGAAGATATACCAAGTCAATTGACGGCTCCTTTTGGGAAAATTGTACCACCGATGATATCATCAGCAAAAATACCCAAACACTACCACAAGTCGCTGCACCAACAGATAGTTCACAATGCATACAAGTGACACATAGTTCTGTAAGCAGTTCAGTGCAAATTCTGTAAGCAGTTCAGTGATGGCTATTGCAGAAACTGTAGATTAGTTTTATCTTTGTCTTCACCGGCACAGGGATGAAGATAGGAATTCTGGCAATAATGACTAAAGAAAAAATTAGGTAACATTCCAGAAGACACTAAAAGAAAACAATTTTCTTAACAATTTATATTATCTTCATCGGCACTAGGATGAAGATAGAAATTCTGGCAATAATGGCTAAAGAAAAAATTAGGTAACATTCCAGAAGACAATAAAAGAAAACAATTTTCTTAACAATTTACATTATAGTGAAGAGAACTATTAAATATAATGAAAACGAAAGGTGAGAGTAAACAAACAGATATGTTAACCTCCTTTTTTGTTTACATATTAAAACAATTCTTAACAGTTATTTACCCAATTTAAATTAAACCATTTAAATCACGTGAATAAAAAAACAATATTTGGATCCATCTTTTCATGAGCGCTCATCATATATGATATATGGAAATACGTACATTGGACATAGGTACATTCAAACATATAACACAAAACACAAGTGTGCACACATAATATAATACATACAACACATAACATAATAGTAAAGGCCTTATAACTTTTTACAGGTAAAATCTCTATTGCAATGTTTAAAAACTCTATAGTCAAAAAAAAATAGAACTGATCAGCAAAACATTAACCTAGGTCTGTATGAGCTCAAAAAAATAAAATAGAACTTCATGATATGGGAAAGGGCAATAATAAAATAGATATTGAAAAAAGCATCCTGGTTCTGTCGCAGATGTAAGGATAGCCAAATTGGAGTTTTGGATATCAGCTATAATGGATTTGAGCTAAATCATCTTCTTTTTGGTCTGTAGAAATCATTTTAGTTAATCTCTCTGGAATCCAAATCGGCTGCTGTTCTCCCTGTGGAAACACAAAAACAGACCCCCGACTCCAGACAATCACTGGGTCAGAACCTTGGTTAATCTCTCTGGAATCCAAATCGGCTGCTGTTCTTCCTGTGGAAACACACAAACAGACCCCCGATTCCAGACAATTACTGGGTCAGGACCTTTCCATTGTCCTGTTAGAATATCTTTCCAAAGTACCTTGGGCTTATGTACATTTTTTGGAAACATATGCCTTTCTGCAGCACTAAGTCCTGATGAATCCAAATTTAAAAAGTTTAGAGTAAAAAGGGT
Organism: Ictidomys tridecemlineatus; assembly: GCF_052094955.1. Taxonomy (NCBI): domain Eukaryota; kingdom Metazoa; phylum Chordata; class Mammalia; order Rodentia; family Sciuridae; genus Ictidomys; species Ictidomys tridecemlineatus. Next base: position 50,189 of record NW_027522966.1, read on the forward strand.
TATTTTAAGTTTATCTTTGGGGAATATATACCCCTTCCCAATTCCGTCTTTTTGCTTTAATAAGTACATTTAATAGTTTGATGAGCTCTTTCAACTATGCCTTGTCCCTGTGGATTGTATGGGATTCCTGTTATATGAGTAATGCCAAATGATGAGCAAAATTGTTTAAAAGAAGTAGACGTATAACCAGGGGCATTATCTGTTTTTAACTGTTTTGGAATGCCCACAGTGGCAAAATTTTGTAAGCAATGAGCTATAACATCTTTAGTTTTTTCGCCGGCATGAAGGGAGCCCATCAAAAATCCAGAAGAAGTATCAACTGTAACATGCAAATATTTTAATTTTCCAAATTCTGGCAAGTGTGTGACGTCCATCTGCCAAATATGGTTAGGCATCAATCCTCTAGGATTGACTCCAAGATTAACTTGTGGTGAAAAGGTCACACAATTTTGACATTGTTTTATTATTTGTCTAGCTTGTTCCTTATTTATTTTAAAACGCTTTTGTAAAGTATTAGCATTGACATGGAATCTTTCATGAAAATTTATAGCTTCTTCTAGTATAGAGAAAATATGTATGTCACGTGTAGTTTTATCTGCTAAATCATTGCCCAAACTAAGGGCTCCAGGCAATCCTGTATGTGCCCTGATATGTCCTATAAAGAATGGATCTTTTCTGTCCCAGATTAAACTTTGTATAGTGGAAAACAAAGAGAAAACAGTAGAAGAAGGGGAAATCCTACCTACATTTTTAATGTCTTTCTTGCTTCAGGCGTTAACATTCGGGGTGAATTTGGATCTGATGGACCTTTTAGGATATCAAATAAAGGTCCCAATTATCCTGTTGGAATACCTAGATAAGGCCTTATCCAATTTATGTCTCCTAATAACTTTTGAAAGTCATTAAGTGATTTGAGTTGATCTACTCGTATTTGAATTTTTGGTGGACGGACCATGGCTGAGGATAATAGAACTCCTAAATAATTAATTGGAAAATTTAATTGTACTTTATCTATTGCTATCTCTAGATTATAATTTTTTAATAAGTTTGTAAGTGTGGCATAACATTCTAGCAATGTGTTTTTAGCTTTGTGTGCTAATAATACATCATCCATATAATGAAATATTTGTAGTTCAGGATTTTGATTTCTAAGTGGCTGGATTACTTTGTTAACATAAATTTGACACATAGTTGGGCTGTTAGCCATCCCTTGAGGGAGTACTTTCCATTCATATCTCTGATCAGGACCTTCATGATTTAGTGCAGGGATAGTAAATGCAAAACGGGGACTATCCTCAGGATGAATTGGAATTGAAAAAAAACAATCTTTAATATCTATAACTAAAACATACCAAGTTTTTGGCAAAGCAGACAATTGAGGAATCCCCGATTGAGCAGGTCCCATAATGACCATTTCATTGTTAATGGCTCTTAAATCTTGCAGCAATCTCCATTTACCAGATTTCTTTTTGATGACAAAAATGGGAGTATTATGGGGAGATACAGAAGGTTGTATATGTCCTTCCGCTAATTGTTGTTTGACCAGATCATGGGCTACTTGTGTCTTTTCTTTAGTCAAGGGCCACTGAGGAACCCATACTGGTCTTTCTGATTTCCATGTAATTTTTATTGTCTCAGTGGCCCTTTGTGAAAATCCAACCCATGTCTGTCTGTTCCTTGATCTATTTGTATTGGTGCTGCTATACCTTGTTCTTGTTTTTCTAATCTTTTTCCTTTCCTAAAACCTTGTCTAGCCATAATAGTGGGTGCATTTTGATTGATATTATTTGTTAATGTCAAACCTAATTGATCTAGTGCATCTCGTCCCCATAAATTTACGGGAAGATGATCCAATACATATGGCTGTATAGTTCCTTCACATCCTTCAGGATCCTTCCAATCTAATAGCATTGCACTTCTATCGGGATTAGTCGCCACTCCTAGGCCACGAAGCGATTGAGTGGCTTGTTGTAATGGCCAATGTTTTGGCCATTCTTGACGAGAGATGATGCTAAGGTCTGCACCTGTATCCAGTAGCCCATTAAATTCATGTCCTTGAATATTTAGTTTTAGCATGGGGCGAGAATCTAATTTTAAAGAAAGCATAGCCCAATCTACACCTGTGGAGCCTAATCCCTTGGAACCTCTTTCTACAACATGACTGGAAAATTTATCATGTAGGCTTGGTATTATTAGTAACTGTGCTATTCTATCTCCTGGTGAAATTACTGATATACCCTTTGGACAACTGGCTATAATTTTTATTTCACCTTCATAATTGGAATCAATTACCCCAGGACTTATCAAAAGTCCTTTTAGAGTAGAAGAGCTGCGTCCCAATAATAAGCCTACTGTTCCTTTGGGAAGAGGTCCTTTTACCCCTGTGGGAATGATTTGAACTCCCATCTCTGAAGTTAGTACTGATTTGGTGGAGGCGCAGATGTCCAACCCTGCGCTCCCTCTGGTTTGTCTAATGAGGGATCTGATGTGCTGGGCACTACCCTGATGGGGTTGCTGGGTTCCTCCAGTGCTCCGTATATTTGTGGTTTGGGGCCCCGGAGCATTGGGGCCCCCTGTCCATTTTTTGGCAACGGAGCCCGATGCCTTTGTCCACGATATTGTGGATAAACACCTTGTCCTTGTTCGTTTTTTGATAATGGAGTACCCTCTATGGTGGTTTGAGGACGGTATTCATTAGCCCAATATAATGGAGTACCCTCTATGGTGGTTTGAGAACGGCATTCATTAGCCCAATGTCTCCCTCTACGGCATAGTTGGCAAATACCCGGTATTCTTCTTGTTTGATACCTAGTTTTGTTAAACCCTCCTCCTATGGGGCAATTCCTTTTAAAATGTCCTGTTTGTTGACAATTGTAGCATGTTCTTGGCCTGGCATCTAAAGCCTGTTTTACTGCAGCTGCCACAATTTGCCCTTGTTCATTAATGTCTCTGGCATCTAAAACCTGTTTTACTGCAGCTGCCACAATTTGCCCTTGTTCATTAATGTCTCTGGCATCTAAAGCCTGTTTTACTGCAGCTGCTACAATTTGCCCTTGTTCATTAATGTCTCTACATAATTTAATATATGTGTTTAAATCTTCCTGTTTCCATGGTCTAATGATATCTCTGCACCAACGATTCACTTGGTCATAAGCCAGTTGTTTTATTAATGGCATTGCTTGTTCTGTATTCCCAAAAACTCTGGTAGCTGTTTGAATAAGCCTATCTACAAATTCAGCGTAAGGTTCATTAGCTCCTTGTATTATCTTAGATAATTGACCTTGTAAACCTCCATGTTCTTGTAGAGTCTTCCATGCCCTAACTTGATCTACAGCAATTTGTGAATATACACCAGGATCATATGCATTTTGTTGCTGCCGATGCTCATAAGGTCTTTTTCCTAACAACATATCTAGATTTCTCTGAGGATAACCAGCTGCTGCATTTCGACTAGCCGTCTCCTTGCAAAATTCCTCATTGGCAACCTTCCATAACAGGTATTGTCCTCCATTTAGCACAGCTTTACACATACTAGCCCAATCTGCTGGCGTCATGCTTAAGTTGGTAATGGATTCGACCAAGCTTACAGTGAAGGGTGCTTGAGGACCATAGGTTGTTACAGCCTCTTTTAGCTCCTTCACTGATTTGAAAGTTAAACCCTGGTAAGTTCGCTGCCCTCCTACCTCAAATACAGGGCATACTTGAGATCCTGTCTCAGTATCCCAACTATCAACTGCGGGGGTTGGGAGTCTCCTAGCATATGGAGGTGGTGCTGTTGATTGGACACTTATGCCCTCTGGTGATAGAGTGCTGTTAGTAGCAGTCTCCAGTAGAGGTGGCGCTGTTGGTTGAACACTTACGCCCTCTGGTGATAGAATGCTGTTAGTAGCAGTCTCCTGTAGAGGCGGTGCTGTTGGTTGGACACTTACGCTCTCTAATAAAAGGGTCTTATTAGCAGTCTCCTGTTTTAACTTTTCCCCTGATAGATTTTTCTGCTCTAAACTTCCTTCCTCTGTCTCACTATCTCGAAAGACCTTCTCTTTTACTTGAATCTTTTCCTCTTTCTGACTAACTTGAGAGACTTCCTCTTCTACTTGAATCAATATGTCTTCTCCTTCCTCTACCTCTGTCTGAACTGAAGGCTTTGGACGAAGCAAACCAGATACGTTCGTCCACAATGGCAATGTGCCAACTGGCAGAGTCCCTGGGTTGTTCTTTTCTATTCTTTTTAAATCTTCACCATGATGGTTCCATTGTGATATATCTAACAGCTCCTCCTTAAAAAGCCATGGGCTATATTTTTGTATTATATCAACGTATGCCCTGACTGCTCTTGATTTTACTGGGAAGCCTCCTTCCTCTAACAATTTACTTAACAGTCTTTCGGTTTGTTTTTTACTAATTGCTGATCCCGTATTTCTACTATAATACAACCCAGCAAGATAACACCAAACCAAACCGAGACAGAATCCAATAAAAAGGGAACCACACAAAATCATTATAACAGCCTTTCTATCCTCCTGACATATGCATCCGTCCTTTCTCCCTATCTGTTCCTCAGACGCAAATAGTTTTTCCTCAGATATGAGTGGTTTTTCTTCCCTCTTACTCATCTCCAGGGACAGGAAAGTTAAAACAAAAACAAAGCAAAACAAAAGAGGACACTTAAAATGGCTACCCATCCTCTCGCCCTGCCCTCAGGGGCGAGCAGTTTACTTACCCTCAGTTGCTCCCTGTGCGAGCCACCAAATTCCGAAGTCTGGCTTGGCACAAATCAGGAGCCACTTGTCAAAAAGAAACTAACTTTATTTTTAGAACTAAAAACGCCAAACAAAACAGCTCCAGGGAAAAACGCTCAGAGCCCAACTGCCACCACAGGCTTCCACAAGCCTCTCCCTCACACCCCAGCCTCTCAACCTCCCCCCATCCTTTTGCGCTTGAGGCCGATTGGCTGGGTTGCGTGGGCAGAGCTAAAGAAGTCACCCAATGAGCAGCTCCGTGGAGGAGCCAATCAGCTAGATGTTGCTGGGGCCGCTGTGAGCCAATCATCAGCTGGCAGTCTGAAGGGCAGGGAAACAGCCCAATGAACATCACCGCAGAGGAGCCAATCAGCTAGATGTTGCTGGGGCCACTGTGAGCCAATCATCAGCCGGCAGTTGGAAGTTTGCTGGGGCCTTTTTGGCTGTGGCTCTCAACAGTTTGCTGTTGATGTAGAACTAAGCAGAGACTGGCGAAAATCACTTTCATGGAAAGGGGTTTCCAAGCTTCCAAGAAACTACGAGTTGCCTGAAATCACAGCAAACATTTTTTCACCCAATCTTGATGATTCTTTCAGGTAATGATCAGTACACCAAAACAACTTGGCTCACCATATTTCGTTCTTCTAGGTTAAACCATTCGTTTGCAGTAACCGTTTTCATTTTTAGGTTTCACTCTGTTTTCTCCTATAGGGATACATGTATTTGGAACTCTAAATAAAACCGGTTTGTTCTAGCTCTTTGAAACTTGACACAATAAAGAAGTTTCAAGTTCTATCTCTATGGTTTGTTTGCTGTTGATGTAGATCTAAGCAGAGACTGGCGAAAATCACTTTCATGGAAAGGGGTTGCCAAGCTTCAAAAAAACTACGAGTTGCCTGAAATCTCAGCAAACATTTTTTCATCCAATCTTGATCATTCTTTCAGGTAATGATCAGTACATCAAAACCACTTGGCTCACCAAATTTCGTTCTTCTAGGTTAAACCGTTCGTTTGCAGTAACCGTTTTCATTTTTAGGTTTCAGTCTGTTTTCTCTATAGGGATACATGTATTTGAAACTCTAAATCAAACACGGTTTGTGCTAGCTCTTTGAAATTTACACAAAAAAGCAGTTTCAAGTACTATCTCTATGGTTTGTTTGCTGTTGATGTAGCCCTAAGCAGAGACTGGCGAAAATCACTTTCATGGAAAGGGGTTGCAAAGCTACCAAAAAACTACGAGTAGCCTGAAATCTCAGCAAATATTTTTTCACCCAATCTTGATGATTCTTTCAGGTAATGATCAGTACACCAAAACCACTTGGCTCACCAAATTTCGTTCTTCTAGGTTAAACCGTTCGTTTGCAGAAACCGTATTCATTTATAGGTTTCACTCTGTTTTCTCCTATAGGGATACATGTATTTGGGACTCTAAATCAAACACGGTTTGAGCTAGCTCTTTGAAACTTGACACAATAAAGCAGTTTCAAGTTCTATCTCTATGGTTTGTTTGCTGTTTATGTAGCCCTAAGCCGAGACTGGCGAAAATCACTTTCATTTAAAGGGGTTGCCAAGTTTTCGAAAAAATACGAGTTGCCTGAAATCTCAGCCAACATTTTTTCACCCAATCTTGATGATTCTTTCAGGTAATGATCAGGACACCAAAACAACTTGGCTCACCCAATTTCGTTCTTCTAGGTTAAACCGTTCGTTTGCAGTAACCGTTTTCATTTTTAGGTTTCACTCTGGTTTCTCCTATAAGGATACATGTATTTGGAACTCTAAATCAAACACGGTTTAAGCTAGCTATTTAAATCTTTACACAGTAAATCAGTTTCAAGTTCTATCTCTATGGTTTGTTTGCTGTTGATGTAGCCCTAAGCCCAGACTGGCGAAAATCAGTTTCAAGGAAAGGGGTTGCCAAGCTTACAAAAAACTACGAGTTGCCTGAAATCTCAGCAAACATTTTTTCACCCAATCTTGATGATTCTTTCAGGTAATGATCAGTAAACCAAAACCACTTGGCTCACCAAATTTCGTTCTTCTAGGTTAAACCGTTCGTTTGCAGCAACCGTTTTCATTTTTAGGTTTTACTGTTTTCTTTTATAGGGATACATGTATTTGGAACTCTAAATCAAACACGGTTTGTGCTAGCTCTTTGAAACTTGACACAATAAAGCAGTTTCAAGTTCTATCTCTATGGTTAGTTTGCTGTTGATGTAGTCCTAAGCAGAGACTGCCGAAAATCACTTTCATGGAAAGGGGTTGCCAAGCTTCCAAAAAACTACGAGTTGCCTGAAATCTCATCAAACATTTTTTCACCCAATTTTGGTAATTCTTTCAGGTAATAATCAGTATACTAAAACCACTTGGCTCACCCAATTTCGTTCTTCTAGTTTTAACCGGTCGTTTGCAGTAACTGTTTTCATTTTTGGTTTTACTCTGTTTTCTCCTATAGCGATACATGTATTTGGAACTCTAAATCAAGCACGGTTTTTGCTAGGTCTTTGAAACTTGACACAATAAAGCAGTTTCATGTTCTCTCTATATGGTTTGTTTGCTGTTGATGTAGCCCTAAGAAGATACTGGCGAAAATCACTTTCATGGAAAGGGGTTGCCAAGCTTCCAAAAAACTACGAGTTGCCTGAAATCTCAGCAAACATTTTTTCACCCAATCTTGATGATTCTTTCAGGTAATGATCAGTACACCAATACCACTTGGCTCACCAAATTTTGTTCTTCTAGGTTAAACCGTTCGTTTGCAGTAACCGTTTTCATTTTTAGGTTTCACTCTGTTTTAACCTACAGGGATACATGTATTTAAAACTCTAAATCAAACACGGTTTGTGCTAGCTCTTTGAAACTTGACACAATAAAGCAGTTTCAAGTTCTATCTCTAAGCTTTGTTTGCTGTTGATGTAGCCCTAAGCAGAGACTTGAAAAATCACTTTAATGGAAAAAGGTTGCCAAGCGTCCAAAAAACTACGAGTTACCTGAAATCTCAGCAAACCCAATCTTGATGATTCGTTCAGGTAATGATCAGTACACCAAAACCACTTGGCTCACCCAATTTCGTTCTTCCAGGTTAAATTGTTCGTTATCAGTAACCGTTTTCATTTTTAGGTTTCACTCTGTTTTCTCCTATATGGATACATGTATTTGCAACTCTAAACCAAACACGGTTTGTGCAAGCTCTTTGGAACTTGACACAATAAAGCAGATTCAAGTTCTATCTTTATGGTTTGTTTGCTGTTGATGTAGCCCTAAGCAGAGAATGGCGAAAATCACTTTCATGGAAAGGGGTTGCCAAGCTTCCAAAAAACTACGAGTTGCCTGAAATCTCAGGAAACATTTTTTCACCCAATCTTGATGATACTTTCAGGTAATGATCAGTACACCAAAACCACTTGGCTCACCAAATTTCGTTCGTGTAGGTTAAACCGTTGGTTTGCAGTAACCGTTTTCATTTTTAGGTTTCACTCTGTTTTCTCCTATAGGGATACATGTACTTGGAACTGTAAATCAATCACGGTTTGTGCTAGCTCTTGAAACTTGACACAATAAAGCAGTTTCAAGTTCTATCTCTATGGTTTGTTTGCTGTTGATGTAGCCCTACGCAGAGACTGCCGAAAATCACTTTCATGGAAAGGGGTTGCCAAGCTTCCAAAAAACTACGAGTTGCCTGAAATCTCATCAAACATTTTTTCACCCAATTTTGGTGATTCTTTCAGGTAATAATTAGTACACTAAAACCACTTGGCTCACCCAATTTCGTTCTTCTAGTTTAAACCGTTCATTTGCAGTAACTGTTTTCATTTTTTGGTTTTACTCTGTTTTCTCCTATAGGGATACATGTATTTTCAACTCTAAATCAAGCACGGTTTTTGCTAGGTCTTTGAAACTTGACACAATAAAGCAGTTTCATGTTCTCTCTATATGGTTTGTTTGCTGTTGATGTAGCCCTAAGAAGATACTGGCGAAAATCACTTTCATAGAAAGGGGTTGCCAAGCTTCCAAAAAACTACAGGATTCCGAAAAACTCAGCCAAAATTTTTTCACCCAATCTAGATGATTTCTTCAGGTAATGATAAGTACACCAAAACCACTTGGCTCACCAAATTTCGTTCTTCTAGGTTAAACCGTTCATTTGCAGTAACCGTTTTCATTTTTAGGTTTCACTCTGTTTTCTCCTATAGGGATACATGTATTTGGAACTCTAAATCAAACACGGTTTGTGCTAGCTCTTTGAAACTAGACACAATAAAGCAGTTTCAAGTTCTATCTCTATGGTTTGTGTGCTGTTGATGTAGTTCTAAGCAGAGACTGGCGAAAATCACATTCTTTGAAAGGGGTTGCCTAGGTTCCAAAAAACTACGAGTTGCCTGAAAACTCAGCAAACATTTTTTCACCCAATTTTGATGATTCTTTCCGGTAATGATCAGTACACCAAAACCGCTTGACTCACCAAATTTCGTTCTTCTAGGTTAAACCGTTCATTTGCAGTAACCGTTTTTATTTTTAGTTTTCACTCTGTTTTCTCCTTTAGGGATACATGTTTTTGGAACTCTAAATCAAACACGGTTTGTGCTAGCTCTTTAAAACTTGACACAATAAAGCAGTTTCAAGTTCTATCTCTATGGTTTGTTTGCTGTTGATGTAGCCCTATGCAGAGACTGGCGAAAATCACTTTCATAGAAAGGGGTTGCCAAGCTTCCAAAAACTACGAGTAGCCTGAAATCTCAGCAAACATTTTTTCACCCAATCTTGATGATTCTTTCAGGTAATGATCAGGACACCAAATCCACTAGGCTCACGAAGTTTCGTTCTTCTAGGTTAAACCGTTCGTTTGCAGTAACCGTTTTCATCTATAGGTTTCACTCTGTTTTCTCCTATAGGGATACATGTATTTGGAACTCTAAATCAAACACGGTTTTTGCTAGCTCTTTGAAACTTGACACTATAAAGCAGTTTCAAGTTCTATCTCTATGGTTTGTTTGCTGTTGATGTAGCCCTAAGCAGAGACTGGCGAAAATCACTTTGATGGAAAGGGGTTGCCAAGCTTCCAAAAAACTACGAGTTGCCTGAAATCTCAGCAAACATTTTTTCACCCAAACTTGATGATTCTTTCAGGTAATGATCAGTACACCAAAACCACTTGGCTCACCTAATTTAGTTCTTTTAGGTTAAACCGTTCGTTTGCAGTAATCGTTTTCATTTTTAGGTTTCACTCTGTTTTCATCTATAGGGGTACATGTATTTGGAACTCTAAATCAAACACGGTTTGTGCTAGCTCTTTGAAACTTGACACAATAAAGCAGTTTCAAGTTCTATCTCTATTGTTTGTTTGCTGTTGATGTAGCCCTAAGCGGAGACTGGCGAAAATCACATTCAAGGAAAGGGGTTGCCAAGCTTCCAAAAAACTACGAGTTGCTTGAAATCTCAGCCAACATTTTTTCACCCAATCTTGATGATACTTTTAGGTAATGATCAGTACACCAAAACAACTAGGCTCACCAAGTTTCGTTCACTAGGTTAAACCGTTCGTTGCAGTAACCGATTTAATTTTTAGGTTTCACTCTGTTTTCTCCTATAGGGATACATGTATTTGGAACTCTAAATGAAACATGGTTTGTGCTAGCTCTTTGAAACTTGACACAATAAATCAGTTTAAAGTTTTATCTCTATGGTTTGTTTGCTGTTGATGTAGCCCTAAGCAGAGACTGGCGAAAATCACTTTCATGGGAAGGGCTTGCCAAGCTTATAAAAAACTACGACTTGCCTGAAATCCAGCCAATGGTTTTTCACCCAATCTTGATGATTCTTTCAGGTAATGATCAGTACACCAAAACCACTTGGCTGACCAAATTTCGTTCTTCTAGGTTAAACCGTTCGTTTGCAGTAACCGTTTTCATTTTGAGGTTTCACTCTGTTTTCTCCTATAGGGATACATGTATTTGGAACTCTAAATCAAACACGGTTTGTGCTAGCCCTTTGAAACTTGACACAATAAAGCAGTTTCAAGTTCTATCTCTATGGTTTGTTTGCTGTTGATTTAGCCCTAAGCAAAGACTGGCGAAAATCACTTTCATGGAAAGGGTTTTCAAGCTTCCGAAAAACTACGAGTTGCCTGAAATCTCAGCCAACATTTTTTCACCCAATCTTGATGATTCTTTCCGGTAATGATCAGTACACCAAAACACTTGGCTCACCAAATTTCGTGTTCTAAATTAAACCGATCTTTTGCAGTAACCGTTTTCATTTTTAGGTTTCACTCTGTTTTCTCCTATAGGGATACATGTATTTGGAACTCTAAATAAAACACGGTTTGTGCTAGCTCTATGAATCTTGACACAATAAAGCAGTTTCAAGTTCTATCTCTATGGTTTGTTTGCTGTTGATGTAGCCCTAAGCAGATACTGGCGAAAATCACTTTCATGGAAAGTGGTTGGCAAGCTACCAAAAAACTACGAGTTGCCTGAAATCTCAGCAAACATTTTTTCACCCAATCTTGATGATTCTCTCAGGTAATGATCAGTACAGCAAAACCACTAGGCTCACCAAGTTTCGTACTTCTAGGATAAACCGTTCGTTTGCAGTAACCGTTTTCATTTTTAGTTTTCACTCTGTTTTCTCCTTTAGAGATACATGTATTTGGAACTCTAAATCAAACACGGTTTGTGCTAGCTCTTTGAAAATTGACACAATGAAGCAGTTTCAAGTTCTATCTCTATGGTTTGTTTGCTGTTGATGTAGCCCTAAGCAGAGACTTGCGAAAATCTCTTTTATGGAAAGGGGTTGCCATGCTTCCAAAAACTACTAGTTGCCTGACATCTCAGCCAATATTTTTTCAACCAATCTTTATGATTCTTTCAGATAATGATCAGTACACCAAAACCACTTGGCTCACCAAATTTCGTTCTTCTAGGATAAACCGTTCGTTTACAGTAACCGTTTTTATTTTTAGGTTTCACTCTGTTTACTCCTATAGGGATACATGTATTTGGAACTCTAAATCAAACACGGTTTGTGCTAGCTCTTTGAAACTTGACACAATAAAGGAGTTTCAAGTTCTATCTCTATGGTTTGTTTGCTGTTGATGTACCCCTAAGAAGAGAATGGCGAAAATCACTTTCATTGAAAGGGGTTTCCAAGCTTCCAAAAAACTACAAGTTGCCTGAAATCTCAGCCAACATTTTTTCACCCAAAATTGATGATTCTTTCCGGTAATGATCAGTACACCAAAACCGCTTGACTCACCAAATTTCGTTCTTCTAGGTTAAACCATTCGTTTGCAGTAACCGTTTTCATTTTTAGTTTTCACTCTGTTTTCTCCTTTAGGGATACATGTATTTGGAACTCTAAATCAAACACAGTTTGTGCTAGCTCTTTAAAACTTGACACAATAAAGCAGTTTCCAGTTCTATCTCTATGGTTTCTTTGCTGTTGATGTAGCCCTAAGCAGAGACTGGCGAATATCACTTTCATGGAAAGGGGTTGCCAAGCTTTCAAAAATCTACGAGTTTCGTGAAATCTCAGCAAACATTTTTTCACTCAATCTTGATGATTCTTTCAGGTAATGATCAGTACAGCAAAACCACTTGGCTCACCAAATTTCGTTCTTCTAGGTTAAACCGTTCGTTTGCAGTAACCGTTTTCATTTTTAGGTTTCACTCTGTTTTCTCCTATAGGAATACATGTTTTTGGAACTCTAAATCAAACACGGTTTGTGCTAGCTCTTTGCAACTTGACACAATAAAGCAGTTTCAAGTTCTATCTCTATGGTTTGTTTGCTGTTGATATAGCCCTAAGCAGAGACTGGCGAAAATCCCTTTCATGGAAAGGGGTTGCCAAGCATCCACAAAACTACGAGTTGACTGAAATCTCAGCACACATTTTTTCACCCAATCTTGATGATTCTTTCAGGTAATGATCAGTACACCAAAACCACTTGGCTCACCAAATTTTGTTCTTCTAGGTTAAACCGTTCGTTTGCAGTAACCGTTTTCATTTTTAGGTTTCACTCTGTTTTCTCCTATAGGGATACATGTGTTTGGAACTCTAAATCAAACACGGTTTGTGCTAGCTCTTTGAAACTTGACACAATAAAAGGAGTTTCAAGTTCTATCTCTATGGTTTGTTTGCTGTTGATGTACCCCTAAGAAGAGAATGGCGAAAATCACTTTCATGGAAAGGGGTTGCCAAGCTTCCAAAAAACTACAAGTTTCCTGAAATCTCAGCAAACATTTTTTCACACAATCTTGATGATTCTTTCAGGTAAGGATCAGTACAGCAAAACCACTAGGCTCACCAAGTTTCGTTCTTCTAGGTTAAACCGTTCTTTTGCAGTAACCGTTTTCATTTTTAGGTTTCACTTTGTTTTCTCCTATAGGGATATGTATTTGGAACTCTAAATCAAACACGGTTTGTGCTAGCTCTTTGAAACTTGACACAATAAAGGAGTTTCTAGTTCTATCTCCATGGTTTGTTTGCTGTTGATGTAGCCCTAAGCAGAGACTGGCGAAAATCACATTCTTTGAAAGGGGTTGCCAAGCTTCCAAAAAACTACGAGTTGCCTGAAATCTCAGCAAACATTTTTTCACCCAAACTTGATGATTCTTTCAGGTAATGATCAGTACACCAAAACCGCTTGACTCACCAAATTTCGTTCTTCTAGGTTAAACCGTTCTTTTGCAGTAACCGTTTTCATTTTTAGGTTTCACTCTGTTTTCTCCTATAGGGATACATGTTTTTGGAACTCTAAATCAAACACGGTTTATGCTAGGTCTTGAAAATTTGACACAAAAAAGCAGTTTCAAGTTCTATCTCTATGGTTTGTTTGCTGTTGATGTAGCCCTAAGCAGAGAGTAGCGAAAATCACATTCTTTGAAAGGGGTTGCCAAGCTTCCAAAAAACTAGGATTTGCCTGAAATCTCAGCAAACATTTTTTCACCCAATCTTGATGATTCTTTCAGGTAATGATCAGTACACCAAAACCATTGGCTAACAAAATTTCGTTCTTCTAGGTTAAACAGTTCGTTTCCAGTAACCGTTTTCATTTTTAGGTTTCACTCTGTTTTCTCCAATAGGGATACATGTATTTGGAACTCTAAATCAAACACGGTTTGTGCTAGCTCTTTGAAACTTGACAGAATAAAGCAGTTTCAAGTTCTATCTCTATGGTTTGTTTGCTGTTGATGTAGCCCTAAGCAGAGACTGGTGAAAATCACTTTCATGAAAAGGGGTTGCCAAGCTTCCAAAAAAGTACAAGTTGCCTGAAGTCTCAGCAAATATTTTTTCACCCAATCTTGATGATTCTTTCAGGAAATGATCAGTACACCAAAACCACTTAGCTCACCCAATTTCTTTCTTCTAGGTTAAACCGTACGTTTGCCGTAAGCCTTTAAATTTTTAGGTTTCACTCTGTTTTCTCCTATAGGGATACATGTATTTGGAACACTAAATCAAACACGGTTTGTGCTAGCTCTTTGAAACTTGACACAATAAAGCAGTTTCAAGTTCTATCTCTATGGTTTGTTTGCTGTTGATGTAGCCCTAAGCAGAGACGGGCGAAAATCACTTTCTTGGAAAGGGGTTGCCAAACTTCCAAAAAACTACGAGTTGCCTGAAATCTCAGCAAACATTTTTTCACCCAATCTTGATGATTCTTTCAGGTAATGATCAGTACACCAAAACCACATGGCTCACTAAATTTCATTTTTCTAGGTTAAACCGTTCATTTGCAGTAACCGTTTTCATTTTTAGGTTTCACTCTGTTTTCTCCTATAGAGATACATGTATTTGGAACTCTAAATCAAACACGGTTTGTGCTAGCTCTTTGAAACTTGACACAATAAAGGAGTTTCAAGTTCTATCTCTATGGTTTGTTTGCTGTTGATGTACCCCTAAGAAGAGAATGGCGAAAATCACTTTCATGAAAAGGGGTTGCCAAGCTTCCAAAAAACTACGAGTTTCCTTATCTCAGCCAATGTTTTTTCACCCAATCTTGATGATTCTTTCAGGTAATGATCAGTACACCAAAACCACTTGGCTCACCAAATTTCGTTCTTCTAGTTTAAACCGTTCGTTTGCAGTAACCGTTTTCATTTTTAGGTTTCACTCTGTTTTCTTTTATAGGGATACATGTATTTGGAACTCTAAATCAAACACGGTTTGTGCTAGCTCTTTGAAACTTGACACAATAAAGCAGTTTCAAGATCTATCTCTATGGTTTGTTTGCTGTTGATGTAGCCCTTATCGAAGACTGGCGAAAATCACTTTAATTGAAAGGGGTTGACAAGCTTCCAAAAATCTACGAGATGCCTGAAATCTCAGCAAACATTTTTTCACTCAATCTTGATGATTATTTCAGGTAATGATCAGTACACCAAAACCAATTGGCTCACCAAATTTCGTTCTTCTAGGTTAAACCGTTCGTTTGCAGTAACCGTTTTCATTTTTAGGTTTCACTCTGTTTTCTCCTATAGGGATACATGTTTTTGGAACACTAAATCAAACACGGTTTGTGCTAGCTCTTTGAAACTTGACACAATAATGCAGTTTCAAGTTCTATCTCTATGGTTTGTTTGCTGTTGATGAAGCCCGAAGCAGAGACTGGCGAAAATCACTTTCATGGAAAGGGGTTGCCAAGCATCCAAAAAACTACGAGTTGCCTGAAATCTCAGCACACATTTTTTCACCCAATCTTGATGATTCTTTCAGGTAATGATCAGTACACCAAAACCACTTGGCTCACCAAATTTCGTTCTTCTAGGTTAAACCGTTCGTTTGCAGTAACCGTTTTCATTTTTAGGTTTCACTCTGTTTTCTCCTATAGGGATACATGTATTTGGAACTCTAAATAAAACACGGTTTGTGCTAGCTCTTTGAATCTTGACACAATAAAGCAGGTTCAAGTTCTATCTCTATGGTTTCTTTGCTGTTGATGTAGCCCTAAGCAGAGACTGTCGAAAATCCCTTTCATGGAAAGGGGTTGCCAACCTTCCAAAAATCTACGAGTTGCGTGAAATCTCAGCAAACATTTTTTCACTCAATCTTGATGATTCTTTCAGGTAATGATCAGTACAGCAAAACCACTTGGCTCACCAAATTTCGTTCTTCTAGGTTAAACCGTTCGTTTGCAGTAACCGTTTTCATTTTTAGGTTTCACTCTGTTTTCTCCTATAGGAATACATGTTTTTGGAACTCTAAATCAAACACGGTTTGTGCTAGCTCTTTGCAACTTGACACAATAAAGCAGTTTCAAGTTCTATCTCTATGGTTTGTTTGCTGTTGATATAGCCCTAAGCAGAGACTGGCGAAAATCCCTTTCATGGAAAGGGGTTGCCAAGCATCCACAAAACTACGAGTTGACTGAAATCTCAGCACACATTTTTTCACCCAATCTTGATGATTCTTTCAGGTAATGATCAGTACACCAAAACCACTTGGCTCACCAAATTTTGTTCTTCTAGGTTAAACCGTTCGTTTGCAGTAACCGTTTTCATTTTTAGGTTTCACTCTGTTTTCTCCTATAGGGATACATGTGTTTGGAACTCTAAATCAAACACGGTTTGTGCTAGCTCTTTGAAACTTGACACAATAAAGGAGTTTCAAGTTCTATCTCTATGGTTTGTTTGCTGTTGATGTACCCTAAGAAGAGAATGGCGAAAATCACTTTCATGGAAAGGGGTTGCCAAGCTTCCAAAAAACTACAAGTTTCCTGAAATCTCAGCAAACATTTTTTCACACAATCTTGATGATTCTTTCAGGTAAGGATCAGTACAGCAAAACCACTAGGCTCACCAAGTTTCGTTCTTCTAGGTTAAACCGTTCTTTTGCAGTAACCGTTTTCATTTTTAGGTTTCACTTTGTTTTCTCCTATAGGGATATGTATTTGGAACTCTAAATCAAACACGGTTTGTGCTAGCTCTTTGAAACTTGACACAATAAAGGAGTTTCTAGTTCTATCTCCATGGTTTGTTTGCTGTTGATGTAGCCCTAAGCAGAGACTGGCGAAAATCACATTCTTTGAAAGGGGTTGCCAAGCTTCCAAAAAACTACGAGTTGCCTGAAATCTCAGCAAACATTTTTTCACCCAAACTTGATGATTCTTTCAGGTAATGATCAGTACACCAAAACCGCTTGACTCACCAAATTTCGTTCTTCTAGGTTAAACCGTTCTTTTGCAGTAACCGTTTTCATTTTTAGGTTTCACTCTGTTTTCTCCTATAGGGATACATGTTTTTGGAACTCTAAATCAAACACGGTTTATGCTAGGTCTTGAAAATTTGACACAAAAAAGCAGTTTCAAGTTCTATCTCTATGGTTTGTTGGCTGTTGATGTAGCCCTAAGCAGAGACTAGCGAAAATCACATTCTTTGAAAGGGGTTGCCAAGCTTCC
>NW_027522967.1:0-67272 GCF_052094955.1 Ictidomys tridecemlineatus
TCTGCACTCTGTAACATTCCGTCTCCACCTCAGTCTCCAAACTCTGTCCTCTGCAACAGTCCTTTTTCTTTCCATTCTCCGACATCTGGTCCTTCTGTACTGCAGACACCAACCTCTGCTCTTTGTAATGGTCTTCTACACCCCAGTCTCCAACCTCTGCTTTCTGTATCAGTCTGTCTGAACCGCAGTCTCCAACCGCTGTTTTCTGTTTCTATCATTCTGCACCTCAGTCTCCAAACTCTGTTCTCGTCAACGGTCCTTCTGCACCTCAGTCTCCAACCTCTACTCTCTGTAACAGTCATTCTGCACTTCAGTCTCCAATCTCTGGTCTCTGTAGCATCCTTCTAAAACCCAGTCTCCAAACTCTTCTGTCTTTTACAATCCTTCTGCACACCAGTCTCCAACCTCTGCTCTCTGAAACGATACTTCTTAACACCAGTCTCCAATGTATGCTCTCTGCAACAGTTTTTCTGAACTTCAGTCTCCAATATCTGCTCTCTGCAACAGTCATTCTGCACTTCAGTGGGAAAACTCTGCTGTATGCAACGAACCTTCTGCACCTCAGTCTCCCAACTCTGCTCTCTGTGAGATCCTTCTGCAACCCAGTCTTTAAACTCTGCACTCGGTAATCGTTATTCTGCACAACAGTCTCCAACCTCTGCTCTCTGCAACAGGACTTCTGCAACCCAGTCTCCAACCACTGCTCTCTGTAACAGGCCTTCTAAACCCTAGTCTCCAAACACTTCTCTCTGCAAAGATTCTTCTTCACACCAGTCTCCAACCTCTGCTCTCTGCATCAGTCCTCTTGAACAACAGTCTCCAAAATCTGCTCTCTGTAAGATCCATCTGAACCCCAGTCTCCAACCTCTGCTCTCTGTAACAGTCCTTTTGCACCCCAGTCTCCAACCTCTGCTCTCTGTAACAGTTTTTCTGCACCTCATTCTCCAACCTCTGCTCTCTGCAACAGTCTTTCTGAACCCCAGTCTCCAACCTCTGATCTCTGCAACAGTCCGTCTGCACCCCAGTCTCCAACATCTGCTCTCTGCAACAGTCCTTCTACACCCCAGTCTCCAACTCTTCTTTCTGCAACGATCTTTCTGAACCCCAGTCTCTAACGTTTGCTCTAAGCAAGAGTCCTTCTGGACAACAGTCTCCAAGCTCTGCTCTCTGTAACAATCCTTCTGCACCCGTGTTTGCAACCTCTGCTCTCTGTAAGATCCTTTTGCAACCCAGTTTTAAACTCTGCTCTCTGTAACAGTGCTTCTGCCAACCGGTCTCCAATCTCTGCTCGCTGCAACGATCCTTCTTCCCCAAAGTCTCCAACCTCTGTTCTCTGCAACAGTCCTTCTACACGCCAGTCTTCAATATCTGCTCTCTGCAACAGTCCTTTTGCACCTCACTCTGAAAAGTCTGCTCACTGCAAGGACCCTTCTGCACCACAGTCTCCTACTTCTGCTCTCTGTAACAGTCTTTCTGCACAACAGTCTCCAAACTCTGCTCTCTGTAACATGACTTCTGCCGCCCAGTCTCCAAACTCTGCTCTCTGTAACAGGTCTTCTGCACCCAAGTCTCCAACCTTTTCTCTCTGCAACAATTCTTCTCCACCCCAGTCTCCAGAATCTGCTCTCTTCAAAAGTCCTTTTTCACACCAATCTCAAAACTCTGCTCTTTGTAAGATCCATCTGAACCCCAGGCTCCAAACTCTGCTCTCTGTAACAGTCCTTCTGCACCTCAGTCTCCAACCTCTGCTCTGTGTAAGTCCTTCTGCACCCAAGTCTCTAAAATCTCCTCTCTGCCACAGTCTTTCTAGACCACAGTCTCCAACATCTGCTCTCTGGAACAGTCCTTCTGCACCCCAGTCTCAAAACTGTGCTCTCTGCAACGATCATTCTGAACCCCAGTTACCAACGTCTGCTCTCTGCAGCAGTCCTTCTGCAACACAGTCTCCAACCTCTTCTCTTTGTAAGATCCTTCTGCATTCTAGTTTTCAAACTCTGCTCTCTGTAACATTCCTTCTCCACCGGAGTCTCAAACATCTGTCTTCTGCAACAGTCCTCCTGCTCCCCAGTCTCCTAGATCTGCTCTCTGTAACAGTCCTTCTGTACCGCAGTCTCCAAACTCTGCTCTTTGTAATGGTCCTTCTACACCCCAGTCTCCAACCTCTGCTTTCTATATCAGTCTTTCGGAACCCCAGTCTCCAACCTCTGTTCTCTATATCTATCCTTCTGCACCTCAGTCTCAAACCTGTGCTCTATGTAAAAATCCTACTGCACCCCAGTCTCCAACCTCTACTCTCTGCAACAGTCCTTCTGCACTCCAGTCTCCATTCTCTGCTCTCTCCAACAGTCCTTCTGCAACCAGTCTCCAAGCTCTGCTCTCTGCAAGAGTCCTTCTTCACCTCTGTCTCCAAACTCTGCTCTAGGCAACGATACTTCCGGAACCCTAGTCTCCAACCTCTACTCTCTGCAACAGTCCTTCTGCACCACAGTCTCCAACCTCTGCTCTCTGTAAGATCTTTCTGTACTCCAGTTTACAAAATCTGCTCTCTCAAACATTTCTTCTCCATCGCAGTCTCCAAACTCTGCTTTATGCGAGGGTGGGGCACCCCAGTCTACAACATCTGTCCTCTGTAACAGTCCATCTGAACCCCAGTATCGAAACTCTGCTCTCTGTAACAGTCCTTCTGTACCGCAGTCTCAAACCTTTGCTCTCAGTAAGATCCTTAAGCAACCCAGTATCCAAACTCTGCTCTCTATAACAGCCTTTGTGCAACCCAGTCTCCAAACTCTCCTCTCTCTTACAGGCCTTCTGCATGCCAGTCTCAAAACTCTGCTCTCTGTAGCAGGTCTTGTGCACCACAGTCTCCAACCTCTGCTCTCTGAAACAATCCTTCAGCAGCCCAGTCTTCAAATCTGCTCTCTGCAATGATCCTACTGCACCCTGGTCTCCAACCTCTGGTCTCTGCAAAAGTCCTTCTGCACCTCAGTGTCCAAATTCTGCTCTCTGGAAGATTCTTTTGCACCCCTGTATCAAACCTCTGCACTCTTTAATAGTCCTTCTGCACCTGAGTTTCCAACCTCTGCTCTCTGTAACAGAACTTCCGCATGTCATTCTCCAACATCTGCTCTCTGCAACAGTCCTTCTGCACCTCAGTCTCCAAACTCAGCTCTCTATAACAGTCCTTCTGCAACCTAGTTACAAATATCTGCTCTCTGCAACAGTCCTTCTGCACCCCAGTCTCCAACTTCTGTTCTCTGCAACAGTTCTTCTGCACGTCATTCTTAAAACTCTGCTCTCTGCAACGACCCTTCTGCACCCCAGTCTCCTACATCTGCTCTCTCTCTAACAGTCCTTCTGCAACTCAGTCTTCCAACTCTGCTCTCTGTAAGATCTTTCTGAAACCCAGTCTTTAAACTCTGCACTCTGTAATAGTACTTTGGCACAACAGTCTCCAAATTCTGCTCTCTGTAACAGTTCTTCTCCAACCCAGTGTCCAAACTCTTCTCTCTGCAATGATTTTTCTCCACCCCAGTCTTCAACCTCTGCTCTCTGTAACAGTCTTTCTGCACCCAGTCTCCTAACTCTGCTCTCTGTAACAGTCCTTCTGCTCCTCAGACTCCAAACTCTGCTCTGCGAAACGATCCTTCTGCACCCCAGTCTTCAACATCTGCTCTCTGCTAAAGTCCTTCTCCACCCCAGTCTCCAAACAGTGCTTTCTGCAACTGTCCTGCTGCACCCCAGTCTCCAACCTCTGGTCTCTGTAGCGATCCTTGTGCACCTCAGTCTTCAAACTCTGCTCTCTGCATCGATACTTCTTCACCACAGTCTCCAAACTCTGTTCTCTGCAACGATCCTTCTGCAACTCAGTCTCCAACTTCTGCTCTCTGCAACAGTCCTTCTGTAACCCAGTCTCCAATATCTGTTCTAAGCGAAAGCCTTTGTAAACCGCAGGCCCCAAACTCTGCTCTCTGTCACAGTCCTTCTGTACTGCAGTCTCCAACCTCTGCTGTCTGTAATGGTCCTTCTGCACCCGAGACTCCAAAATTTACTTTCGATATCAGTTATTCTGCACCCAAGTCTCCAACCTCTTCTCTCTGTAACAGTCCTTCTTCACCCCAGTCTCCAACCTCTTCTCTCTGCAACAATTCTTCTACACCCCAGTCTCCAAACTCTGCTCTCCGAAACGATCCTTCTGCACCCCAGTCTTCAACATCTGCTCTCTGGTAACGTCCTTCTTAACCCCAGTCTCCAAACAGTGCTCTTTGCAACTGTCCTGCTGCACCCCAGTCTCCAACCTCTGCTCTCTGTAGCAATCCTTGTGCACCTCAGTCTTCAAACTCTGCTCTCTGCATCGATACTTCTTCACAACAGTCTCCAAACTCTGCTCTCTGCAACACTCCTTCAACACCCCAGTCTCCAAGCTCTGCTCTCTGTAACTGTCCTTCTGCACATCAGTGTCCAAACTCTGCTCTCTTTAAAAATTCATCTTCACGCACGTCTCCAAACTCTTTTCCCTGTAAGAGACCTTCTACATCACAGTCTCCAACCTCTCCTCTCTGTAACAGTTCTTCTGAACCTCAATCTGCAAACGTTGCACTCTGTAAAACTCTTTCTGCACTCCAGTCTCCATACTCTGCTCTCTGTAAGAATCTTTTTGAACCCCAGGCCCCAACCTTTCCTCTCTGTAAAAGTACTACTCTACCTCAGTCTCGAAGTTCTGCAATCTGTAAAGGTTCTTCTGCATTTCAGTCTCCAACCTCTGCTCTCTACAACAGTCCTTCTGCACCTCCGCCCCAAACTCTGTTCTCTGTGAGATCCTTCTGAAACCCATTCGTCAAACTTTGCTCTGTGTAACAGTCCTTCTACACCCCAGTCTCCAACCTCTGCTCTCTGTAACAGGCCCTTCTGCACACCAGTCTTCAAACTCTGCTCTCTGTAACAGGCCTTCTGCTCCTTAGTCCCCAACCTGTGCTCTCTGCAACGATTCTTCTGCACCCCAGTCCCCCAAACTCTGCTGTCTGTAAAAGTCCTTCTACACCCCATGATCCAATATCTGCTCTCTACTACAGTCTTTCTGTACATCAGTCTGAAAACTCTGCACTCTGAAACAATCTTTTGGGACCCCAGTTTCCAACATTTGCTCTCTGAAACAGTCCTTCTGAAACTCAGTCTCCAAAATGCTCTCTGTAAGATCCCTCTGCAACCCTGTCTCGAAACTGTGCTATCTGTAACAGTGCTTCTGCACCCCAGTCTCCAAACTCTGCTCTCTGAAACAGGCCTTCTGCACCCAGTCTCCATCCTCTTCTCTCTGCAACGATCCTTCTTCACCTCAGTCTCCAACCCCTTTCTCTGCAAAGTTTCTTCTGACCCCAGTCTTTAAACTCTGTTCTCTGCATCAGTCCTTCTGCACCCAAGTCTCCAACATCTGCTCTCTGTAACACACTTTCTGTACCGCAGTCTCCAACATCTGCTCTCTGTAACGCTTTTTTTGCACCGCAGTCTCCAACGTCTGCTTTCTGTATCAGTTCTTCTGCACCCCAGTCTCCAAACTCTGATCTCTGTAACAGTTCTTCACACTTCAGTCTCCAACTTTTGCTCTCTTCAACGGTCCTTCTTCACCCCAGTCTCCAACTTCTGCTCTCTACAACATTTCTTTTGCACCCCAGTCTCCATCTGGGCTCTCTGTAACTGTCCTTCGGCACCCCAGTCTCCAAACTCTTTTTTCTGCATTACTCCTTCTGCACCCCAGTCTCCAAACTCTTCTCTCTGTAACAGTCCTTCTGCACCTCAGTTACCAACCTCTGCTCTCTGCAAAAGTCCTTCTGCACCCCAGTCTCAATAATATGCTCTCTGCAAAAGTCTTTCTACACCCCAGTCTCAAACCTCTACTATCTGGAACACACTTTCCGCACCCCAGTCTCCAACGTCTGCTCTATGCAATAGTTATTCTGCACCCCCAGTCTCCATCCTCTGCTCTCTGTAAGAATCCTTCTGGACCCCAGTCTCCAACCTCTCCTCTCTGTAAAAGTCCTTCTGTACCACAGTCTCCAAAATCTGCTCTCTTCAACATTTCTTCTTAACTCCAGTCTCCAACCTGTGCTCTCTGTAACTGTCCTTCTGCACCCCAGTCTTCAACCTCTGCTCTCTGTAGCTATCCTTCTACACCTCAGTCTCCAACCTCGGCTCTCTGCAAAGATCCTTCAGCACCTCAGTCTCAAGCCTCTGTTCTCTGCAATGATCCTTCTACACACCAGTCTCCAAGCTCTGCTCTCTGTAACAGTCTTTCTGAACATCAGTGTCAAAACTCTGCTCTCTGTAAAATTCCTTCTGCATCTCAGTCTCCAACCTCTGCTCTCTTTAACAGTTCTTCTGGACACCAATCTACAAACTCTGCTCTCTGTAAAACTCGTTCTGCACACCAGTCTTTATTCTCTTCTATCTGTAACACTCTTTCTGCAACGCAGTCTCTATCCACTGCTTTCTGTAAGAATCCTTCTGAACCCCAGTCTCCAACCACTCCTCTCAGTAACAGTCCTTCTGCATCTCAGTCTCCAATATCTGCTCTCTGAAATGATCCTCAGCACCTTAGTCTCAAACCACTGCTCCCTCTAACAGGCCTTCTAAACCCCATTCTCCAACATATGATCACTGGATAAGTCCTTTGGCACACCAGTATCCTACCTCTGCTCTCTGCAACAATCCTTCTGCACCTGAGTCTACAACATCTGGTCTCTGAAACGGTTTATCTGGACGCCAGTCTCCAAACTCTGTTCTCTGCATCAGTCCTTCTGCACCCCAGTATCCAACCTCTGCTCTCTGTAACAGTCCTTCTGTAACACAGTCTCAAAACTCTGCTCTCCAAAGTCAGCTTTCTGTATCAGTTCTTCTGCACCCCAGTCTCGAACCTCTGCTCTCAGATACAGTTTTTTGCAACCCCAGTCTCCAACTTCTCTGCTCTCTCCAACATTTTTTGCACCCCAGTCTCCATCTGTGCTCTCAGTAATTGTCTTTCTGCACCCCAGTCTCCAACCTCTGCTCTCTGTAACGATCATTCCTGCACCAGAGTCTGAAACCTCTGCTCTCTACATTGATCATTCTGCCCCTCAGTCTCCAACCTGTACTCTCTGCATGATCCTTCTGCACCACAGTCTCCAACCTCTGCTCTCTCTAAGAGTCCTTCTGCACTTCAGTCTCCAACCTCTGCTCTCTGTAACAATCCTTCTGCACCTCAGTCTCCAACCTCTGCTATCTGTAACAATCCTTCTGCACACCAGTCTCCAACCTGTGCTCTCACTAACAGGTCTTCTGCACCCAAGTCTCCAAACTCTGCTCTCTGTAACAGGCCTAATGCACCCCAGTCTCCAACCTCTTGTCTTTGCAATAAACCATCTGCACCTCAGTCTCCAACCACTGCTCCCTGCAACAGTCCTTCTACACCCCAGTCTTTAAACTCTGCTCTCTGCAAGAGTCCTTCTGCACCCCAGTTTCCAACCTCTGCTCTCTGTAAGATCCTTATTCACCCCGGTCTCCAAACTTTGCTCTCTATAACAGTCCTTTTGCACCTCAGTCTCCAACCTCTGCTCTCTGCAACAGTCCTTCTGCACCCCAGGCTCCAAACTCTGCTCTCTATAACAGTTCTTCTGTACCGCAGTTTCCAAACTCTGATGTCTGTAACGGTCATTCTGCACCCCAGTCTCCAAACTCTACTTTTAATATCAGTTATTCTGCACCCCAGTCTCCAAACTCTGCTCTCTGTAACAGTCCTTCTGCACCTCAGTCTCCAACCTCTGCTCACTGCAACAGTTCTTCTGCACCCCAGTCTCCAACATCTTCTCTCTGCAACAGTCCTTCAAAACCCAAGTCTCTAACCTCTTCTCTCTGCAAGGATCCATCTGCATCCCAGTCTCCAACATCTGCTCTCTGAAACAGTCCTTCTGCACCGCAGTCTCCAACATCTGCTCTTTGCTACAGTCCTTCTGCACCCCAGTCTCAAACCTCTGCTCTCTGCAACATTTTTTCTGCACCCCAGTCTCCCACCTGTGCTCTGTGTATCTGTCCTACTTCACCCCAGTCTCCAATCTCTGCTCTCTGAAGCGATCTTTCTGCACCTCAGTCTTCAACTTCTGATCTCTGCAAGGATCCTTTTTCACCACAGTCTCCAAACTCTGCTCTCTGCAACAGTCCTTCTGCACCCCAGTCTCCAAGCTCTGCTCTTTGTAACAGTTCTTCTGAACCCCAGTCTCAAAATTCTGCTCTCTGTAAAAGGCCTTCTGCACCCCAGACTTCAACCTCTGCTCTCTGTAACAGGCCTTCTGCACCCCACTCTCCAACATGTGCTCTCTCTAACGATTCTTCTGCACATCAGTCTCCAAACTCTGCTCTCTGTAGCAGTCCTCTGCACCCCAGAATCCAACATCTGCTCTCTGCTATATTCCTTCTGCACCTCAGTCTGAAAACTCTGCTCTCTGCAAAAATCCTTCTGCACCCCAGCTTCAAACCTTTGCTCTCTGTGACAGAACTTCTCAACCTCAGTCTCCAAAATGCTCTCTGTAAGATCCTTCTGAAACCCAGTCTCGAAACATTGCTATCTGTAACAGTTCTGCTGGACACCAATCTCCAAACTCTGGTCTCTGAAAGAATCCTTCTGCACCCCAGTCTCCAACCTATCCTCTCTGTAACAGTCCTTCTGCACCTCAGTCTCCAAACTCTGCTCACGGTAATGATGCTTCAGCACCCCAGTCTCCAACTTCTGTTCTCTGTAACAGTCCTTCTGCACCCTAGACTCCAACATCGTCTCTCTGAAACGGTCCTTCTTCACCCCAGTCTCCAAACTCTGTTGTCTAACAGTACTTCTGCACCTCAGACTCCAAACTCTGCTCTCTGTATCAGTCCTTCTAAGCCTCAGTCTTAAACCTCTGATCTCTGCAACGATCCTTCTGCACCCCAGTCTCCAAACTTTGCTCTCTATAACAATCCTTCTGCACAGAAGTCTCAAACCTCTTCTCTCATACAAATCTTCTGCACCCAGTCTCCAATCTCTGCTTACTGTATCAGTCCATCTTCACCACAATTTCCAAACTCTGCTCTCTGTAATAGTCTTTCTGAATCTCAGTCTACAAACTCTGCTCTCTTCAACAGTCCTTCTGCACCCCAGTCTCCAACCTCTGTTCTCTATAACAACCCTTCAGCACCCCAGTCTCAAAATTTTGCTCTCTACAACGATCCTTCTACACCCCAGTCCCCAAACTCTTCTCTTTGCAACAGTCCTTCTGCACCCCAGTCTCCTACATGTGCTCTCTGCAAAAGTCCTTCTGCACCAAAGTCTGAAAACTCTGTTCTCTACAGCGATCTTTTGCACCCCAGTCTCCAACCTCTGCTCTCTGTAACAGTCCTGCTGCACATCAGTCTACAACTCTGCTCTTTGTAAGATTCTTGTCCAACCTTGTCTAAAAACTCTGCTCTCTCTAAGAGTTCTACTGCACCCCAGTCTCCAAACTCTGCTCTCTGCAAAGATTGTTCCGCACCTCAGTCTTGAAACTCTACTCTCTGCAACAGTCCTTCTGCACCCCAGTCTCAAAACTCTGCTGTCTGCAACGATCTGTCTGTACATGTTTCCAACATCTGCTCTGTGCAACAGTCTTTCTGCACCCCATTCTCCAACCTCTGCTCTCTGCAACGATCCCTCTGCACCCCAGTCTAAAAATTCTGCTCTCTACAATAGTTTTGCACCCCAGTTTCCAAACTCTGCTTTCTGCAAAAGTCCTTCTGCACCCCAGTCTCCAACATCTGCTCCCTGCAACAGTCTTTCTGCACCTCACTCTGAAAACTCTGCTCTCTGCAACGATCATTTTGCACCCCAGTCTCCAACCTCTGTTCTCTAAAACAGTTATTCTGCACCCCAGTATCCAACCTCTACTCTCTGTAACAGTCCTTCTGTCCTGAAGTCTCCAAACTTTGTTCTAGTAAGGGTACTTATGCACCCCAGTATCCAACCTCTGCTTTCTGTATCCGTCGTTTTCCACCACAGTTTTTAAACTCTGCCCGCTGTAACAGTCCTTCTGCAACTCAGTCTGCAAACTCTGCTCTCTGCAACAGTACTTTAACACTAAAGTATATATCCTCTGCTCTCTCCAACAGTCCTTTTGCAACACAAAATCCAACATCTGCTCTCTAAAACAGTTCTTCTCAACCCCAGTCTCCAACCTCTGCTCTCTGTAAAAGTCCTTTTGTGCTGCAGTCTCCAAAATATGCTCTCTGTAAGATCCTTCTGCAACCCAGTCTGTAAACTCTGCCCTCTGTAACAGACCTTCTGCACCCCTTTTCCAACCTCTGTTCTCTGTAACAGTCCTTGTGTATTGCAGCCTCCAAAAAATGCTCTCTGTAACGGTCCTTCTGCACCCCAGTCTCCAACCTCTGCTTTCTGTATCAGTACTTCTGCACCCCAGTCTCGAACCTCTGCTCTCGGTAACAGTCCTTCTTCACCTCAGTCTCCAAACTCTGCTCTCTTCCACAGTCCTCCTGAACCAAAGTCTCAAACCTCTACTCCCTGCAACACTCCTTCTGCACCTCAGTCTCTAAACTCTGCTCTCTGTAACAGTCCTTCTGTACCGCAGTCTCAAAACTCTGCTCTCTGTTATGGTCCTTCTGAACCCCAGTCTCCAACATCAGCTTTCTTTATCAGTTCTTCTGCACCCCAGTCTCCAACCTCTGCTCTCAGTAACAGTCTTTCTGCACCCCAGTCTCTGACTTCTGCTCTCTGCAACATTTCTTCTGCACCCCAGTCTCCATTTGTGCTCTCTTTAAAGGTCCTTCTGCACCCTAGTCTCTACCACTGATCTCCATAACAATCCTTTTGGACCTCAGTCTCCAACCTCTGCTCTATGTAACAGTCCTTTTGTACTGCAGTCTCAAAACTCAGCTCTCTGTAATACTCTTTCTGAACCCCAGACTCCAACGTCAGCTTTCTATATCAGTTCTTCTGCACCCCCGTCTCCAAACTCCGCTTTCTGTAACAGTCCTTCTGCAACTCAGTCTCCAAACTCTGCTCTCTGCAACAGTCCTTCTGCCCTCAGTCTGAAAACTATGTTCTTTGCAACGATCCTTCTGCAACCCTGTCTCCAATCCCTGATTTCTGTAACAGTCCTTCTGCACCCCAGTCTTCAACCTCTGCTCTTTGTAACAAGCCTTTTGCACCCCATTCTCCAACCTCTGCTCTCTGTAACAGTGCTTCTGCACCTCAGTCTACAAACTCTGCTCTCTGCAACAGTCCTTCTGCACCCCAGTCTCCAACATCTGCTCTCTGCAACAGTCCTTCTGCATCAAATCCCCAACGTCTGCCTCTGTAACATTCCTAATGTAACCCAGTCTCCTAACTCTGCTTTCTGCAACACTCCTTCTGCACCCCAATCTCCAACCTGTGCTCTCCGCAACAGTCCTCCTACACCCCAGTGACCAGACTCTGCTGTCTGCAACAGTCCCTCTGCAACCCAGTCTCCAAACTCTGCTCTCTGTAACAATCCTTCTGCACCTCAGTCTTCAAACTCTGCTCTCTGCAACGATCCTTCTGCTCCTCAGTCTCCAAAATCTACTCTCTCTAAATGTACTTCTGAATCCCTTCTCTGAACTCTGCTTTGTGTAATAGGACTTCTGTACCCCAGTCTCCAACCTCTATTCTCTATAACAATCCTTCTGCACTCCAGTCTCAAAATTTGCTCTCTACAAAGATCCTTCTGCACCCCAGTCCTCAAACTCTGCACTTTGCAGCAGTCCTTCTGCACCCCCAGTCTCCAACATGTGCTCTCTTCAAAAGTCCTTCTGCACTTCAGTCTGAAAACTCTGTTCTCTACAACGATCCTTCTGCACCCCTGTCTCCCACCTCTGCTCTCTGTAACAGTCCTGCTGCACATCGGTCTACAACTCTGATCTCTGTAAGATCCTTGTGCAACCATGTCTGAAAACTCAGCTCTCTATAAGAGTTCTACTGCACCCTAGTTTCCAACCTCTGCTCTCTGCAACGACCCTTCTGCACCTCAGTCTCGAAACTCTACTATCTGTAACAGTCCTTCTGCACCCCAGTCTCAAAAGTCTTCTCTTTGCAACGATCTTTCTGTACACCAGTTTCCAACGTCTGCTCTCTGCAACAGTCTTTCTGCACCCCAGTCTCCAACCTCTGCTCTCTGCATCAATCCCTGGGCACCCTAGTATCCAATATCTGCTCTATGCAACAGTCCTTCTTCACCCCTGTCTCCAACCTCTGCTCTCTGCAACATTCCTTCTGCACCTCAGTCTGAAAACGCTGTTCTCTGCAATGATCCTTCTGCACAACAGTCTCCAAACTCTGCTCTCTGTAATACTCCTGTTGCACCTCAGTCTTGAAACTCTGCTCTCTGTAAGATCCTTCTGCAACCCTGTCTCCAACTCTGCTCTGTGTAACAGTCCTTCTGCACCCCAGTCTCCAACCTCTGCTCTTTGCAAGAGTCCTTCTAAAACCCAGTCTCCAAACTCTGCTTTCTGCAACACTTATTCTGCACCCCAGTCTCCAACTTCTGTTCTCTTTAACAATCATTCTTCACCTCAGTTACCAAACTCTGATCTCTGCAATGGTCCTTCTGAACCACAGTCTCCAACCTCTTCTCTCTGTAAAAATCCCTCTGCAACTCATTCTCCCACCTCTGCTCTCTGTAAGATCCTTCTCCAACATCTGCTCACTGCAACAGTTTTTGTGCACCCCATTCTCCAACATCTGCTCTCTGCAACAGTTCTGTACCTCAGTCTGAAAATTCTGCTTTCTGCAATAATCCTTCTGCACCTGAGTCTCCAACCTCTGCTCTCTGTAACAGTCCTTCTGTATCAGTCTTCAACTTATGCTCTGTATCAGTGCTGCACCCCTGTCTCCCATATCTGCTCTCTGTATCAGTCCTGCACCCAAGTCTCCAAAATCTGATCTCTGCAACAGTCTAACTCCACCTGAGTCTGGAAACTCTGCTGTCTCCAACGAACCTTCTGCAAAACAGTCTCAAAACTCTGCTCTCTGTAACAGGCTTTCTGCACCCCAGTCTCCTAACTCTGCTCTCTTTATCAGTACTTCTGCACCCCAGTCGCAAACCTCTGCTCTTTGTTACAGTCCTTCTGCATCACAGTCTCCTACATCTTCACTCTGCAACAGTCCTTCAGCACCCCAGATTCCAACTTCTGGTTTCTTCAACAGTCCTTCTACACCCCAGTCCCCAACCTCTGGTATCTGCAACAGTCCTTCTGCACCCCAGTCTCCAAACTCTGCTCTTTGTAACAATCTTTCTGTGCCTCAGTCTCCAAACTCTACTCTCTGTTACAGTCCCTCTGTACCTCACTCTCCAACATCTGCTCTCTGTAAGTTTTTTCTGCAACCCAGTCTCCAAAGTCTGCCCTCTGTAACAGTCCTTCTGCACGCCTTCTCCAACTCTTCTCTCCGTAACAGGCGTTCTGAGATTTCATCTCACTTCAGTGACAAAGGCAACCACCAATAATACAAACAGAAATGAGTGTGACAAGGAGAGAATTGGAGAGAAAGGAGCACTCTCACCCTGTTGGTGGGCATGTAAATCAGCACAACCACCACGGAAATCGAGATGGAGGCTCCTCAGGAGTAGCCATGGACCACCCTGTGACCCAGCTCTACCTCTGCTTGGTATTTATCACAGCGGATCGAAGTCATTATATTATAATGACACATACATGCCCATGAACCAGCCGAGGTGACATCAGTGGACGAATGGATAAAGAACATCTGGTATATGCACACTGGAATTTCATTCAGCCATAAAGAAGAACGAAATTATGTCATGCTGGAAGATGGATGGATCTTCAGAACATTAAGGGAAATAAGCAACTCAGAAAGGTAAGGGCCGTATGTTTTTCCTCTGTTAAAGCTAGAGGGGGAAAAGGAAGAAAAGTTGGGAAGGGAGTCTCATCATGAAAGTTGAAGGAAGATCAGTAGAGTCAAGGAACCAGGGGAGGAGGTGAGGAAAAGGGAAATATTGGAATGATATAGGCCAAAGTTCACGGTTATTTTGTGTGCATGTTCAAATATGTGTCAGCAAATCCCACCATTATGGACCACTACAATGCAGCAATGAAGAGTGAAAAGAAGAGTTTCAAATTACATGGGACAGGCACTATTCTAGGAGGGTGCCCATTTTTTCCCGTCTATAAATACCATGATCATTTACCACTGTCAAAAATCTCTACAGATTCAAATGTTCTGATCACTGCTCCACCACATGGCCTCTTCTACTTCAGGGTCCCCTTATTCTCACTGAAATCAGGGAGCCCGTTTCAACGATGCCATCTGTTAATGTCTTCCCAGGCTGCCGAGGACAGCAGCTGTGGGTTTCACAAGGATCTGGTACTGCCATCTGAACGCATGTCCACAAGGCCTTGGCGAAGGCTGGTGCTCCAGGCCCTCCTCCATATCCATCTGTGAGGCCAGGGAAGGGGTCACTTAATACGCCATCCAACACCTTATTTATTTCTGATCACCATCCTGTCCATTATTCCAGGATCATATTGGTCATTGAACTTAAGCAAACACTGAGTCCAGATTTCAGTCCGTCAACAAAAGAGAGTCTAATAGCCACTCCCCGTGGCTCAGGAAAATCTTTGGCCCCAACATTTCTGGTGATTAAGTCCCTGTGACTGCATTCAAGATGATCCAGCAATATGTCCTGACTTCTTTGGTCTAGAACACTCAAACAAATTGTCTTATATATTCTTAAGGCTCCTATTAACAAAATACAGTAAAATATTTACCTTTTATTTTGGTGTGACCCTTATACTCTCCTGGGCTATATTTTATACCCTTACCTGAGGCGTTCTAGGATCAGACCCCAATTAAGAGTCTGGTGACAATGTGGGATGATGGATGAGCATCTTAAATACAATTGGGCTGGGGATGTGGCTCAAGCAGTAGTGCGCTTGCCTGGCACGCGTAAGGCCCGGGTTTGATCCTCAGCACCACATACCAACAAAGATGTTGTGTCCCCCGAGAACTAGAAAAGGAATATTAAATATTCTCTCTCTCTCTCTTTCTCTCTCTCTCTCTCTCTCTCTCTCTCTCTCTCTCTCTCTCTCTCTCATCCCTCTCCTCTCCTCTTCTCACTCACTATCTCTTAAAAAAAAAAAAGATAACTGCCCAGGTAGAATCACCATAGGGTCTTCAATTTAGGGAAAGCTAGTCTCCTCGGGGGAGGAGGGGCTGCTTCTGACAGCAAAGAGGGTTAATTCAGATTTCAGGGTTCAAGGCTCTGAGATTTTTCTAATTCCAGTGGTATTTTGCCAGTCTAATTAACAGGGTCTCAATTATTCCCCATTAATGTCCTAATTGACATAAGAGATACCTGGAGAAATTGTGGATTTATAATTTTCTTTGTACTTCTGCAATTTGGAGAATTGGATGTTTATTCTGATATTAACCTTTATCAGTTTCCAGAGAGAAAATATTTCTCATGATCTGAACCTGACTTGAAGGAGGAATATAATGCTTGAACCTATTATTTTCTTTCTGTAAGTCTCCCACTCCAGTCAGTAACAGCAGTCATTAGTCATGTTGTAATATTCATTCCCACAATGAAGGTCGATGGTGTTATTCCAAAGCTCAGTTTTCCATAGACATTTGATTTCAGGCCACGATAACTTAAAGTCCCTGTTCGGTCATTGCACACCAGGAATTATCAGGTCTCCTTTCCCATGGGCTGTGACATCATAAACATATTCAATTCCCTCAGGTCAGACATCCAACCTACCTCCTCAGATCTGTTATCTAGAACCATCTCTGATGTAAACCACTATTGTGGTCAGTGCCACCGTGGTCAGGTAGAGATGAAGAACGACTCTTGATGTCTTAGGGTAGAGGAAGTTGACACAGAAAAAAGTTATAAAATGGTTGGGAGATTTGGAAGAAAAACGGAAAATAGGACAGGTGACACCACCCCATATATGGAAACCCTAACTTCCCTGGAAAAAGACGCTCATTCCAAGCTACTGTGACCCACATTCAGGAACAGCTGTCTAGGAGCCTGCACACACAGCTCCTGGCACCAAAGAGATTAGTTCCTGCCTCTAAAGGACTGGTTTGCTGCTGCTGCTATGGGATCCAAAAGAACCCGCTTTCTTCCTTTCCTTTCTTCCTCTCTGCCTAGTGTTTGGCTGATCTTGACACAACCTCCTAAAATGGAGGCCTGCAAGAAGGGGAGTGAGGGAAACGAGGTTCTCATACTTTCTGTCCCTCTGGTGTGGGGAGAACCCAGAAGGACAGAGATGGTGCTGAACACCCACACAAGGTGTCCGACACACTTGAACCTGAAAGTGGGAAAAGGATGTTTGTTAAAAGAGAGGAGAGAAAGGAGTCTCAGAGATTTTAAAAGCGGGAGTTGGAGTTGAAGCTCCAGATACAGACTCTCTAACTAGGTGCATACAAGTCCCTGGGAGGCATCTTTTTCAGATGAATGTATACTCCAGTTTGAATATTGGTCTTGACTTTGATCGTGCAATGGGATGCAAACCCTCCAGCCAGCTTCCTCAGGGCACTCTGGACCTCGTTGCTTCTCAGGCTGTGAATGATGGGGCTCAACACGGGGCTCACCACACAGAAGAGCACAGAGACCAGGGTGTCCATTCCAGCCTTCTCTGGGCCTGTCATAGTGAAAGTTGGCTGTTCCATAGAAGACCGCCACGACAGTGAGGGAGGACGCACAGGTGGAAAAGGCGTTCCTCCTGCCCTGGGCAAAGGGAATCCCCAGGATGGCCACCATAATGAGTGCGTAAGAGCCTGCAGTGAAAAGGCAGGGGCTCAGGCCCATGGTGGCACTGAGCACGTTGAGCGCAGACTCGTCGACAGAGGTGTCTGAGCAAGAGAGCTTCAGGAGCAATGGGGTGTCACAGAGAAAGTGGCTGAACTGCTGGGGCCCACACAGAGTGAGTGTGATGGCCAGCACCATGTGTGTTACCAAATTCACCAGCCCACACATCCAGGACCTAGTCACCTGACAACACAGACCTTCACACTCATGATGACTGGGTACTGAGGAGGACGGCACGTGGCCACACAGCAGTCATACTGGCCACACATTCAGTAAGAAGCCTTCTGTGCCAGCACTTGTCACCAAGAAGAAGATCTGGGAAAGGCAGCCCTCATAAGAAATGGCCTTCTTCTCCCAAAAGAAGTTCACCAGCAGTACTGGGAGGGTGGTGGATATTTAGCAGACGTCCAAGAAGCTCAAATTGCTGAGGAAAAAGTACATTGGAGTGTGGAGAGCAGGACTGACTCTGGTGGCCACTATTATGAGGATGTTCCCCAGGAGAGTTGTCAGGTAAATGACCAGAAAGAGTAGAAATAACCAGCCCTGTAGGTTGGAGTGGTTGGAAAATCACAAGATTATAAATTCAGTGACAAATGATTGATTGCTCATTTCCAATGGTATCATAGCTACAAAACAGAGAAAAAGAGACCATGACGAGAATGGACTGAGAGCACCTTAAACAGGCTTGTTAATCTGCAGCAACATGGCAAATAATATTGTATACAGAGATGCCTGGACTCTAGAAAAAGACGTATACGAGTGAATTTAGAGAGATCATAACTTCTCACAGACTTTTGCATGGGTACTCTTTTGTAAGAATAAATGGAGACTTGGTCAAAAGGCACAACCAGCTATCAACCCCTGTGACTCATTGAATCTGCAGTATCTCCCTCCTAACACTGTGCTTCACTGTGATGAATTCTTTTTTGTATGTCTGTTATTTCAAGTAGTAAGTATTCATTGTGGAAAAATGAAGAAAATGCAGAAAGTTATTCAGAAGAATAGAACAGGTTAGAAAATCAAAGCTCTCTTTGCATTCATCTCATTCTACCTCTATCTATATTTAAAATGTCCAAAGCAAAATTTCCTAATATTGGTGTACTCTATTTAGTTGTTTGCCTTGTAATCTTAATTTCCTAACATGAAATTAAGTTAATTTCTTCCTTTTTATTGAACATAGAAACCTTCCACTCCATTTACTATCATAAATATTGGAATAGAAGCATTCATACATATGTATCTGTGATCATCTCTGATTATTTCTTAAAAGTAAAATTATAAGTCACCTGCTTTTAAATACATTGATCTATTTTTTTCAATAGAAACTTTTATTTTTTTGAGTTTTATAAGATACAAGAAATTTTGACAAATGATATATACTTAGGTATTTTTCTTCTTTTGTATTTTTAGATTTACCTCACCGAACATTACATTTCCTGAAAAAAAAAGATTGATAAAATTACTGATTTTATATCATGTTACCCATGCTAATGTGTGATCCATTGTTTTGAACTAAAATTTCTGTTTCTTTTTTATCTTAAATGAAAAATATTATAGTAAAACAGTAGGTTCTTGGTCCCGATAGATGTGGATTGAAATCCATCTGTTGTTTACTAGATGTTGTTTGTAAAAAAGTCATCTCTATTCCTCAGTTTGTTCCTTGCTTAGGATATTAATGATGTCTATTTCACAACTGCTGAATAATGTTTTGAGATAATATAAGCTATGTGTCTGGCACATTACATTTACTCAATGCCTTTTATCAAGGTAGAAAATGTCTATCCATTTTTTACTAGTAGTTTCTTTTTGTGTGTGTGTATGTGTATGTGTGCTGCATTTTGAATTCAGAGCCTTATGCATACTAAGCATGCACTCTACCACTGGACTTTGCCGCTAGTTTCATTTAGTTAGAGATTTTATCATAAATAGATATTGAACTTTCTCATTTTCTCTGCATCTATTGAAATGATATATTTTTTTTCTTAGTTAGTCTGTTACTATGGAAATTCGGTTGATTGAATTTTTGAATATTGAACCAGCCTTGCATTCTGGGATTGATCTCAATTGACTGTAATGTTATCTTTATTCTATATGGCTGAGTTGAGTTTGTTAATATTGTTCCCTGCTTGCTTTGGGTATTCTATTTTCGCTGTTCTCCAGAGGTAATCTATCTCTTGAAGAATTCTCAGCTGTATTCTACTGTTTTTTTCAGTCAATGCATGTTAGTGGACTAGTGGGAAACAGAGAAGTTATTCCTGATGTTTCCAGGAAGCGCTGCCTTAGGTACTGTAAACTCAGTCACAGGGATATGGCCTTCACAGTGACCCACTTTCTAGCAATATGGCTGAGCCTAGTTCTTATTACTCCCAACGTTAGACATTTCGGCCAGTTCATTCCATCACTGCAAAGGTTTTCCGTTGAGTGTCCTAATGTAACAGTTTATGTTACTCTTGCCTCTAAAGATTACAGCTTTTGTTCTATGCAAAAAATCAGATAATGGGTCTGTGAGGAGTTTTGGCTGCTGTTACTGCTCTTTGTCCCTCCACCTATCTAAGAAATGATACCGTTAAAGACACTTTCTCAGAATACTTCCCTATCTTCCTGGGAGCATTTGGTGGAATCCATGGAGAAAAAGAAAAAAATACAAAAATCTTATGTATATAGCCCTCTGGGTCTTTATGCTCTTAAACCAGTCTATACTTAGTCTTTAGCAATCCATTAACTATTTTTTATTTGAGTTTTTTTTTTATAAATAAACTCCTATGTATCTAGTGGGTTCTCCCATAGTTAAAAAAATGCCTGGATTATTTTGGTTGCTTATCTCTCCCCAGACTTTGTTTAGTTGTTTGCCTTATAATCTTCATCTCTAATAAAGTCAAAGAAAGTCATTAATTTGCATTTTCTTCTGCTCTTTTTGGTTATTATAATGATGAAACAACATGCTTTCTAGCTATTTTGATAGATACTCAAGGTGAAATTTGAAGTCTATACACTTACTTTTCAAAAATATTAGTAATTTCTAATTTAGTTAAATATGTAGTCATTCTATTCAAAACAATCCCATTCCTAGCATATTTCCAAGGAAATTAATGCACAGTTCACAAAAATTCTTGTGTAAAAATTCATGATAAGTCAAACAAATATTATGCCTTCTGCCAAAGGACAGAAGACAAATCATGGTTTATCATTCAGTGGAATAATTCAGTTACTTTAGAAACACAAATACTGGAACATTAATAACATTGACAAATCTAAAAAAAATTTTCTGGGTGAAAGAAGCCAGATACAAAATATATACTGTATATTTCCTTTAAATAAAGTTCAAAAATTAGCAAAACAGCTATAATAGTGAATTAATAATGCTGGTCTGTTTTTTTTTTTTTTTGAAATCAGGGGTGATATCAATTGAAGCATGAAGAAATTTTCTAAAGTGATGGAAATGTTTTATATCCTGATTTTTGGTAGTTCATATATATGTAAAATATTACAAACCTGTACACTTTAGATCTGTGCATTCTTTGAATACAAATTAAAGTTCAATTTTTAAAAATAGCCTTATTTTAAAAATAAGTAATTAATGGGGATGAGTGGTAACTGCCTGTAATCTCTGGTACTTGGGAGACTAAGGCAGGAGG
The DNA here is from genome assembly GCF_052094955.1 of Ictidomys tridecemlineatus. Taxonomy (NCBI): domain Eukaryota; kingdom Metazoa; phylum Chordata; class Mammalia; order Rodentia; family Sciuridae; genus Ictidomys; species Ictidomys tridecemlineatus. Next base: position 20,471 of record NW_027522967.1, read on the forward strand.
ATCATAAATTTGAAACTCTGCAAGGCCCCCCGCCCCAAATAATTGAAATGGCTGGGGATATAGCTTCATGGTAGAGTGCCACTGGGTTCAATCCCAAGTACTGCAGTAAGTAAGTAAGTAAGTAAGTAAGTAAATTGATAAATAGAAGTGAAAGCATTTTTTCAAGATGATTTTTAACTCAGGATTGGTTGGAACCACATCTAAATATGTTTTTAGGTCTCTAAGAGGTTAAGCATTTTCTCCCATTTTTTGCATTTCTCTACTTCTTTTTTTTACCACAGTGATAGTCCAGGACATATCATATTTTTCAAGTGACATAAGTTGTTTCCTAAACACGATCTGTTTGAAGAAGTGAATGTGATTGGTGGGTGCATTCGGTCCGTATCACAGATACAAAGCCTTGGTCACCATGATGGATGGGCGTGTGCATGTGTGTGTGTGTGTGTGTGTGTGTGTGTGTGTGTGTTATTGGTTGTGGGATTCGTCTTGACTGAGAACACTGTCTTATAGTTAGTGGGATGGCAAGTTTTCATCTCAGGCAACATTGAAGGCAGAAATCTTAAAGAATATAGCAGGAATCTGCAATCTAAGGCTCACCAAGCTCAGAACACTTGGTTATCCTAATTTCTATAAATGGAAAGACCCTCACTATTGAGCTTCTCTGAGAGCTCATCACACTGGGGCGGGAGGAGGGATCCCACTTCTATAGAGATATACCCTGTTTCTATGGAGACTCCAGCTAGGCTTCAAGGGGCTGGTAGGATACTACCAGTTGATGCTGCCAAGACCTGGGTCATTCTGAGGAGCCTGCTATTCAGGGGAGGTGGTAGGGTATCAGCCTATGGGGCCGGGACTAGGCTCTGTGAAGCTGTATCAGGCCTGATTTCTAAGAAAGGTACTTGGCAATAGAAATCTCAGAAAATGTCCCACCCCCCACCATGCCATGGGCCACCAGGGAGCCCAGGTGTGTCTCTGGAAGCCAGGCTTGGGTATGAGCATGGACATCAATGATTGCAGAGTATTAACAATAGGGGACCATAAATCTCTTTCAGTTGAGTGCATACTGAAAACAGGGACATCTGGAGGGAGATAGACTGGGTTTTAGAAAATCATCAGATCTCTAGGTCTAGAACACGCAGATAGAACCACTCATGGAATTGTGCATGTGAGTCCAAGGAGCAGGGGTCGATAACTGTGAAACCTGGTTCCCCAGGTTTTAGACACACCTGTTTAGTTCAAAAGAGTGATCTGAGTGCTAAAACAAGATCAAAATGAAGTGGTCTGTATCTGAAGACGTGCTGTTTTGAAGGTGGGAGAAAATCTCTGACAGCCTCATGGAGAAGGATATGGAGAACTTTAAAGTCCTAGTTGAAGAGGAAACTGTAAAGACAACAAATCAGTTTGTGCAGGCTGGCCATCTGGTGAGATCACTTAGGAAAACAGTAGCAAATGTAGAGGAGGCTTTAGTGGATTTGATTTGAGTAATGTTGAATGTGAGTTATCTGTGGGATAATCACGTGGAAATGCCCTTCGCAGACAGCCTAGAACTGCAGGTGTGGATTTGGGAGTCACTGTCTTGAAGACAACTGTTACAGCAAAGGATGAATATGAAATCCCCCAGGAGAATAGAGAAAGTATAGAAGGAAATAGAGAAAGTAAGGATTCTTGTGATACTTGGTGTTTACGAAAATTGTAATATAAATTTATCTAGAAATGACTAAAAACACCACACTATCTAGTTCAGTTGTAGGTATCGCTTTCTCTAAATAATTTCCCTAAACAAGAGGTTACCTTATTAGCATTGATTTACAATAAATCAACTTTGAAATGGAGCTGGAAGCTACATGTACTTGACATTTCTTACGTTCTCTGTTTTCTCTATCAACTACCTGGATGAACTTCAAGTCATTTAAAAATCAGTGACATGTACTTTCTTTTAACTCCCCGTATCAAAAAGATCAATGTGACATTCTCTTTTACAGGTAGATATCTACATGTTTTCAGAAAAAGAAATAAAATTCCACATAGAAGGCAGTTCCAGCAGATTTTACTATGGGAAATTGGTACATGATTTGTGGATGTGTAAAAGGGAAAACTAAACGTAAATGTTCAGGGATTTAAACATACAATCTCAGAAGTTGTGCATACTGCTATTGTAAAGGTCTTAAATATAAAGGTCAGTTCAGAAGGAACAATTTCATGGGGCATTAAAAAAATCTCCCAATATATGTTTATATAATTTTATCTACATATAAGTTTTTCTTTGGTTTTACTGGCTAATTTCTTGTAGGTCACGGGTGTGGGGTAGGGTAAAGGATGATACCCAAACAATTTTTCTTATCCTGTATGCTCTTTATTAATGTAGGGCATTAAATTGAATCATCATCATGGTCACCATTAGAATACATTATTAACAATCATAACTCATGAATGACTCTTTGTGACACAATATGTACTTGCTCCTTAGAATTTATATAATGCAGCATAGGAATTAGATCAACTTAATAGTAAACCCTCTACTCTGCAATAATAATAACCATAATCATCATAATCATCTAGGGCATATTTCATAGAAAAATAATTTGAGTGTGAGTCTTCTTAGATTGCTTTAATACAAATAAATGCCTGACATTAAAAACCTTGTTTAATGTAGTTTAAAAGTGGCATGTTTTCTGTAAAAATTAGATTGAATTTCGGATAATCGATTCTATCAAAACTCAGTGAATTTCTTTGAAAAGATGAATTTTTACATACCTGAATCCAATCAGGATTTTTTAAATTGAGTAACGAATAGAGACACACATTAGATAAAAATACCTAACACTTATTAAATGCCTATAAGACTTTTACATGCATTAACTTATTTGGTTTACACAACAACCTATAAGATAACCTATTATCCCCATTTTACGGAAAAAAAGAATTGAAATTAATGCACAATATATTAATTCAAGTAGGGAAACATTAATGAATCCCTTTAATTTGCATAATGTACATTAATTTGTACATTTAATATTTATTAACAATTATGATTTAAGAAAAAAAGAATTGACTCAGAAAATTTATCATGTAATAACTATTATTTGTAGTGATACTTTGTTACCTGATGATAATACCATATATCAGTAAACTTTCTTATTATCTTCAATGCCCAGACATTCTTGTCTTTGGTTCTAATAATTCATTGCACATGATTAATAGGCCAAAACAGCTTTCATTAAAATTTTAAATCTCAGGGCCTAAAGAAGCTTAAAGTATTTAAATTTCAATAGAAAGTCAGTGCTTCAGTTAAGCACAACTAATTTTAAAATCTAAATATAAACAAAATAAAATAAATAAGTCTAGAGTCTTAAAAGAAGAACTTTTTTTTTTTTGCTTTGGCAATAAATGAAATGTTTTGTTGACTAACATTAGGGATTCATTTCCTCAAACAAAAGAAAAAAAATGGGCATGACCAAAACCAGGAAGAATGGTGTGATCATGAAAACCCTTATGCACATCAGGGAAACAATGATTCCTATTTGATCTCAATAGCACAAGCAATGATTAAAAATTTTAAATCCAATTTTCATGTTTCTCAGTAAATTGCTTAAAACACACACACACACACACACACACAGTACAAGGTCAATTTATTCAGAAAAAATATCTGAATGATTTCAGGTGCTTGTGGCAATGTGAATTTATTACTGTGAAATCTATGAGCTATCTGGCCTGGCCCAGAGTTGTCCTCATATCCTTCCATGTGGTGTGGGTGCTTGGAGCCGAGGGAAAGATCAGAGGTCATTGTGCAGAACAGTTGGCCTCAGTCAGTGAGTTCCAAGTGTTCCCAGTGATGCTGGTCCAAAGACACACTTTGGGGGAGGCTGAGCTCTTTCACCTAACATGGAGGGATGCCCTTACCCCTAACTGGTAGGTTTAAAATCTTAACAAATTCGCCAGGAAAAAGCCTCCCTTTTGTCTTGGAGATTCAGCACTCAATTCAGCATTTATCATCTCTTTCAGTTCTGTTTTTTGGGGGCCGGGGTGTAGGGGGGCAGTTACCAGAGATTGAACTCAGGGGCTTGACCACTGAGCCACATCCCCAGCCCTATTTTATATTTTATTTAGAGACAGGGTCTCACTGAGTTTCTTGGTGCCTTGTTTTTTCTAAGGCTGTCTTTGAACTCACTATCCTCCTGCCTCAGCCTCCTGAGCTGCTGGGTTACAGGCGTGCACCACTGTGCCAGCTCTTTCAGTTCTTTTTATTTCACCTGTGCTTCTTCTAGCATAAAGGAGAAAGGGAAGACAAATTATTTCCTCTTACGATATGTCAGAGCCTTCTAGTTATAAAATTCTTCAAAATAAAAAAATTCTCTTTTCCATTTAGGATTTTAAAATTTCTTTTCTTGGTAGTGTTTAGTTTCAATTCAATCCAATTTTGTTCCTATACAGGGTCTAATTTAGTCCTAAGCCAAATCTACTAAGAAACCAAAAGAGGATAAGATCTGATCCCTGTCCTGCTGCGCCCCTCCCCTGACTCAGGCAATGGCAAGGCCCTACTGAGGTGGATGGCGCAAGGCGTCCATCCTCTGGAGGAGCGCAGTATGTTTCTGGGAATGGACTGATTTGTTTTTGTATTCCTTTAATAAGTATAGTTCTGATTACTCATATGACCATTAAGTATAAAGAAAAAATCATGACTTTCCCAATTAATGCAACTACTTCTAAAGCATAGGTCTGTTTGCTCTAAATGCCATGATTCAGCTGTGAAGTGTAATTTGTTAATGTCTAAAGAAAAACTCCCTCTATTCCTGTCAAGGAAGTTTTTGAGAAATTAAATTAAAATGTAGTGAAGGAAAATTAATGTTAAAAAGATAGATTAGTGCTTAGTACTGGGCAACAAGTTCTTGTTCCTGTGCACAATGCTTTGTGCCCTTACATTTGTTTGGTTACAAGTAATAACAAATCAACTACTTGCTGTAACTATGGCACCGGTTCCAGTCAGTAAGTCAAGAAAGAATAGTCAAGGTATAGGCCAATAGTTTGGGATATTTGTAACTATTATTAAAAGTTAACTAAGCCGAAACAGCTCAAAGTAAAACTCGAACTGAAAGTACAAATGCTTGCTTATGCATAAGCCAAGATACATTCTTCTATTCTAATTGTAGCTACATAATATTTTTTGTTTGAATAATGATTCCTGTTTTGTAACCACAAAGTACTGTAAGCCTGCCAAAATGAAAAGTATATATGATCAACTTCACAAGTAAAGATTGGGATTAACACCTTCACTTTGGTGTCTGTGTTGTTTCTCCAACCCCTCTTTCGCCGACTCCTCACCATCAGTTCATCTCCTGAGACCCCCTGTTGGAGCTGGTCTCTGACACTGTCCTTCATCCAACTTACAATCTAATGGGAAGATGAACTCAATATGTGCAGGAAACTTGGTAACAATTTTATGTAATCTACAAATTATCATTATTTTCCCTTAGTGTTTTCTTGGGCAGCTCTGGGAATGGAGCACTTAATACTTGTCAAAGCCCCTCATTCCATCTTGAATATGCGCTCCTCCAGGTCCTAGTTGGGCCTCTCAATTGTGTTCTAAATACTAGGGCAACATCTTGTGTAAATGTGCACTCAGTAAAGGTTTGAAGAATGAAGAAGTTCTGTCAAGTACATCCATGGAGCAGAGTTTTTAAAAGATTCTTTAAAGACTGTACTGTGTGGGACCTAAAAGATCTAACAGAGACTTGACAGAGACGAGAAGATATTTCTGTTCAGTGTTTCTGGTGCAGATATCTTGCTAAGAAAAATAAAGCCTCTGTGGGCATAAGTGAGGCAGCATAGCCCAGCGGCTTCTTAGGATCTCAGTGTCTCCTGTCTCCTAAACATATCCCTTATAGAGACCATCGGCTCAGTTCCCACAGAACAAGCAGCTCTGAATTTTTCTTTCCCAATCAGTCATCTCAAAGTCAGGTGACCAAGAAAGAAGTCACTTATGTGTGACCCCAAAATATAATATTTCTAAAGGACGGGGGTTGTGTATGAAGTAGATTACTCACAAGCTTCAGGGATTTATTACAGTTAAATTGCTTGCAACTACCCTCCCCAAGCATCCATGTGTTGTAAGATAAAGATGAAAACCCCTAGTTAGTGAATGAATACGTTTCTAAACATAACTTCTTCTACAATAATGATTTTTATTTAAACAGATATTTTAGTAGGTCTATTGTTACGCTATATTGTATCATAATGGGAATGTGTCCCTATACTTTCTCCCTAAAAATTATTCCTTTCTGTCCTGCTCATCAAAAGCAGAGGATTAACACTAAGCATTATCTATTGTTTACCATAAGTAATTTTCCACACTCATCATCTCACTTAAAGAATTTAGGAACCCCAGGGTTTCTGGTTATGTTTTGGGTTCTATTTCAGTACTGAAGGCATCATGCTAAATCCCTCAGGTTTTGTGATAACATCTGAAGTTATTTCTACTCTTGCAATACAAGTAGTATTGTGGAAACTTAGACACACATAGAAAAGGTGCTACGATAGGTCATTACATAAATGCCATCAAAATGGTAATGACAATATGTACAATATTCTGTAATATGTTTTTAAGGTGTAGGTATATCCTGATTCTGGGATAGTGTTTTTGAAAATTGTGATGGTAAATAAACTACTTACCAGCAACTCTCACAGAGAGGCGTAGATTTCTGGATTTTGTGTGGCCCTTGCTGCTCTCTATACTAGCACCTGGGCTGCAAAGAAAGCTCTTGGTAAAACTGGCTGTTTGTCTCCATTCACCAGAAAACAGACCTGTTATTCTGAGAGTTGCCTGTCGCATATCTGTGGCCTCATGAAGGAGTCAAAATCCTCTGATCTCTCACAATTCATTTTTCTGTGATGGACATTTATAGAGGTCTGGGGCCGACCTGTTGGGAATATTCATCATGCCTTTCCTCTGCAGCTGCTCTGGGACTCCTCAGTGTGCAAACACAACTCAAGGGCAACGGCTTGAGTTCAACTGCAATAATGGAGAGCAGTTAATTCGCTGTTGGATTCATTAATGTCTTGGCAATCACCTGTTTTCAGCATGCAGCGAGCAGATCAGTGTCCTCTCTCTTCATGAAGGTGGATGAGAGAAGTTTAGAGTGAGATTTCTGCTAAGAAGTTGTGGGTGGCTGAAACCTCAAGACTGCCTTCCCTGCCCACTAGCGAGAGAAGGGATCAGGGTGGGTGTACACTTATTGGAATGGATTTCGCACGGCATATGAAGTTTTTCCTTCATGTTACATACTTTGCCAGATGGACAGATATCAGAAGCCACAATATTAAAAGCATCCCCACTATCTTCAGCTGATCCACTCTTGCTAAGTGCTGATCCCTTACCAAACCCTGTATGACTTCGTGCCCCTTAATTTTATGATCCTGCTGATGCTCATGACCTGGTGAAGAAATTGTTTGCTATGGAGTTTAAAAGTAGGGGGAAAAAAGAGTCATCAGACAGCTCTTTCGGGAACAGATGGTAAAAAGACAACAAGTTTGAAAGTCTTGTAGTATTTTACTGCACAAAAATAAAAATAAAAGTATTAGATAAAGATGTAAGTCTCTAAAACTTAAAATTTCCTATAATACAATTGGGTTTTCCTCATGCTTAGGAGAGAAACATTAACAGTACTCCTAAAAGATCTTAGAATGATTAGCCATCAGGGAAAGGCAAAGCTAAAGCACATTTGATGAAGCACTTTATACATTCCAGGGTCATCACAATACAAGGAATGATAATGATGTGTGATTAAGGGAGTGAGGAAATCAGAAGCGTTATTCACCACTCTTAATAATAAGGTAAGCTGGCTCCACTGGTCTGAAAATGATCTGGAACTTCTTCAGAAAGTTAAATATGGAGTTAATGATCCAACTCTTCCACTCCTACTTAAAAACTCAAGAAAAATAAAAAAGTTGTCCACCAATGATTTGTACATGAATGTTCATATAATGTTCATATTATATATATGAAACTTATTCATATTAGTCAAAAAGTGAAAATGACCAGGCAAGTCTGTAATCTAGCTACTCAAGAAGCTGAGGCAGGAGGATCACAAATTCAGGGACAACCTGGGCAAATTTACAAGACCCTGTCTCAAAACAAAATTTTTAAAAGGGTTAGGCTTTGGCTTAGTGGTAGAACATTGTTTAGTGTGCAAGAGGCTCCGGGTTCAATCTGCAGTACGACACACACAGAGTAAAAATTACTATGCAGTGGGAAATGAACAAAAAAATGTGGCATTTTTATAAGATGGAAATCAGTCACAATAAGGAGGAATAAACTAAAATACTTATACAAGCTACAATATAACTGAAAATTGCAAACATCCTAAATGAAAGGTGTCAGATTCAAAAGGTGTATATGGTATTACCTCATTAAAAATATCCACAGAAACTCGAGTGTATACCTGGGTCTTTTTACATGTGAAGGAGAAACACAGAAATGGTGTTTATTTAAAACTTAAAATCAAGATCCATTATGAAAATGCAAGTCAAAGTCACATTGCACATAGCACTTCACATTCACTAGTGTTGGCTAGAGCTGCAATATTGGGGGAAAGGAGATTGACTGCTTTGGGTATAGGCTTTTTTGGAGAGAAAAGTAATAAAAATATTCTGAAATGCTGGGGATTAGAGAACCCAGGTGAGGTCACAATGTGTCACATACTTAGCACAGTGTGCTTCCCCTCGTTAGAGGGGCACCACAGTGGTCATGAGACACTGTGTACGAAGAGAGCACTCTTGTAATTGCTGCTGAAGAGTTCACATATTTCTACAAATAAGACATTTCCTAAAATGAAACCATCATCTAGTTCTAATCACACTATACAGTCTGTCTCCCAGCCAGCTTCCTCATGTCACTCTGGACCTCGTTGCTTTTCAGGCTGTGAATGATGGGCTTCAACATGGGGGTCACCACACAGAAGAGCACAGAGACCAGGGTGTCCATTCCTGCCTTCTCTGGGCCTCTCATAGTGGAAGTTGGCTGTTCCATAGAAGACCACCGCGAAAGTGAGAGAGGACGCACAGGTGGAGAAGGCCTTCCTCCTGCCTTGGGCAGAGGGAATCCCCAGGATGGCCGCCATGATGAGTGCGTAGGAGCCTGCAGTGAAGAGGCAGGGGCTCAGGCCCATGGTGGCACTGACCACGTGGAGCGCTGACTCGTTGACAGAGGTGTCTGAGCAGGAGAGCTTCAGGAGCAATGGGGTGTCACATAGAAAGTTGCTGATCTGGTGGGGCTCACACAGAGTGAGTGTGATGGCCAAAACAGTGTTTGTGACCATATTCACCAGCCCATACAACCAGGACCAAGTAACCAGGCTAACACAGACCTCCACCCTCATGATGAATGGGTACTGAGGATGACGGCAGGTGGCCACACAGCAGTCATACTCGCCACACATCCAGTAAGAAGCCTTCTGTGCCAGCACTTGTTACCAAGAAGAAGATCTGGGAAAGGCAGCCCTCATAAGAAATGGCCTTCTTCTCCCAGAAGAAGTTCACCAGCAGTACTGGGAGGGTGGTGGATGTGTAGCAGATGTCCTAGAAGCTCAAATTGCTGAGGAAAAAGTACATTGGAGTGTGGAGAGCAGGACTGACCCTGGTGGTCACCATTATGAGCATGTTCCCCAGGAGAGTGGTCAGGTAAATGACCAGAAAAAGCAGGAAGAACCAGCCCTGTAGGTTGAAGTGGTTGGAAAATTTCAAGAAGATGAATTCAGTGACAAATGATTGATTGCTCATTTCCAATGTTGTCATAGCTAAAAAACAGGGAAAAAGAGACCATGATGAGAATGGACTGAGAGCACCCCAAACAGGCTTGTTAATCTGCAGCAACATGGCAAATAATATCGAATGAAAAGCAGCCTGGAGACTGATAACGTGTAGGACTGGTCTCAGGAAATCAGACCCATGGAGCCGCACACATTTGCAGGGGTGATGGTGGGTAGGAGTAACCAGAGAATTGCTAGAAGCCAACAGAAAGCCATTCGACCTCATCATGGTGTGAAGTCATTTTTCACTGTCTCAGTAATCTCTGCCTCCTGTTGTCCTTTAATGTAAACATAGGATTTTTGGAGAAGTTCATTTTCATTGCAAATGTTAAAAAAAAATTTACAAAGCAGAGTCATCATCTGTAGAAGCAGTCGGTGTTGCCTTCAGTGTTTTCCAATGTAGAGTTTTTCTCATTTTACATCAATCTTGATCTCTGTGTTCAGAACGGCAGAAGTTAACTATTCCTGTACAATGCTGAAATTATCAGGGCCAGAGCAAAATAGAGGAAAGAAGTTGATGAAGTGGGGTTGGACTGGCTATCTTAAGTATACAGGGAAGATCAGTGGAGTAGAAGGAGAATGAGAGAGCGGAGAGGTTTGGGAAGGGAGGAAATGTGAAAGGTCTTACGCAGATCATGTTATGTGCACATGGAAGTCTACCACAGGGGACTGCACCTGTATGTATATGTAGAAAGCACTAGTTAGAAATTAACAGATAAATGACCCAAAAAAAGATCAGTAGAAAAAGTAGAATGGGGGCAGGAAGGGGAGGGAGATGGGGGGTGGGGACTAAATGGAGTAAATCAGATTCCACGCACGTAGGATCTTTTCCAAATCAACCCAACTTCTATGTATAACTATTATGCTCTAATAGAAAATTAAGAAGATGACTTGATCCTATCAGCAAAGAGTGAGATATGAATTCTTTTTGACCTATTTGTATACCTTTAATTTCTTTCTTTTGTCAAATGGCTCTGGCAATTTCAAGGATGAAGTTGAATAGAAGTGGTGAATGAGGGGGCACCCTGTCTTCTTCCAGTTTTTAGAGTGAGTGCTTTCAACCTTTCTCTACTTAGAATGATGCTGCCTTGGGCTTAGCATAGATAGCTTTTACAATGCTTTTACAAAGTTCCTTCTGTCCCTAGTGTTTCTAGTGTTTTGACAGGTAGGGGTGCTATATTTTGTTAAATGCTTTTTCTGCATCTATTGAGATGTTCAATAAGCGTACATCTCTCTTAAATAAACTTAATCTCTTCCCTTTGGCTAAACATTCAGATCATCTCCAGTCCTATAAATATTGTAATGAACATTTTCCTACATAAACATATGTGACCATTTCGAATTATCTCTTCAGAATAAAATTTAAATCTGACATAAAAGAATTTGTTGTGCAGTTTCTATTTAAAACTAGCTCATGGGAGAAATTATATTAAGTGAAATAAGCCAGACACATAAAGAAAAATAGAAGTTTTTCACTTCTTTGTGGAAGCTAAAAAGTTGATCTCAGAGAAGTAGGGAGTAGAGCGCTGGTTATTGGAGCCTGGGAGAGAATCTCAAAAATCATTGTGAGTCTGATTTCTCAAAGACGCATGTGAAGGACTGCCTGAAACATGCCCTCTGAGTGTGGTCTGTAAATAAATAATACTGGACTTCTAACAGGGTCCTCAGAAAATCTCTCTTCTCTTCTCAGTGGGCAGCAGGAGGTCCATGGGTCTGGCTGCCTAGGAGCTAGCTGTGGTGTGCAAATGGGCAGGACTAGGACGGCTGGAGAATCTCAATAATTACTAGTAGACTGCATTCTAGGTGAGGGCAGGCTGAAAACAGGCCATCCAGAAGGAAATGTCTTGAGCTCTGAAAATGACAGAATCTGTGGATTTGAAAAACGGTTGTGGGTCCAATCCACTCATAACACCTACTCCCTGAGTCAGTCCACGGTTGCCACATTTACCACAGGCCTGACCAGAACAACCTGGAGGGGGAAATGCACTCTGGCCTCCTGGCTTGGAGGTTTGGTTTGGGGCCAGCTGACCCATTGCTGCCGGCCTGAGATGAGGTGGGAAACCAAGGTGGAAGGAAACAATGGGGGGAGCATTCCTAGCTGCTGGCAGCCAGAAGGTTGGGGCGGGGGAGGGGACGGGAGGAGACAGTTCGCAGGGGACAAGATGTGATTCCCCAGGGCATGTCCCTGGCCACACTCCACCTGTCCACACTCCTCTCAGTACAGTGGACCTTTCAAATAATTAACCCACAAAATGGATGTATCCACAGATTAGTTCACAAGTCTAACAGTCTAATCATTTCACCTCTGAACACTGCTACTGTGGCTGACCCTGAGCTTTTGGTGAGAGGATACCTTATTTCTAAGCTATAATAGTACCTACATTCCATGTGCTTTTGTTAGAATACCTTCATGTAGTCTGGGAGAGTAATCTGGTGCCAAAACAAGATTAAAGGGAAATATCTGGTAACTGAAGAAGTGATATTTGGAGCTTGGGGAAAAGCTCTGAAGAGGAGCCCTAGGTGGAGCACTTTAAAGTCCTGGTGACGAGGACACAAGAGGGGACCTGGTCTGTGGGGTAGCTGAGTGGCAGTGGGATGACTCATAAAAACATAAAAAAATGTGAAGGAGCATGTCTGGGAAGAGAAAAAGAGAGAAGGAGGTTGGGCCTGGAGTCTGGGTACCTGCGGGGTCTCCCTGAGGAGATTCCAGGAGGCAGCAGGACAGGTTCCCAGGAGATAGGCCTTGGAGTCATGGCTTAGAGTGACTGTGGAAGTCACAGGTGCTCATAAAGCCAAAAAAGAGCAGGGTGAGGAGAGAGGCCCTGATGGACAGTGCGGAAAAGAAGGTGTCCATAAGGAGGATCACCAGCTATCAGCAATCATTCTGCACCACAGTGTCAAAGCTCTGCTCTCTGTTCCGGTCCTTCTGCACCCCAGTCTAAAACCTCTGCTCCCTATAACAGTCCTTCTGCACCCCAGTCTCCAACCTCTGCTCCCTGCAACAATCCTTCTCCACCCCAGTCTCCAAGTTCTACTCTCTGAAACACTCCTTCTGCAACCCAGTCTCGAACATCTGCTCTCTGCAACAGTCCTTCTGCACCTCAGTCTGTAATCTCTGCTCTCTGCAACAATCATTCTGCACCCAGTCTCCAACCTCTCCTCTCTGTAACAGTCCTTCTGCACCTCAGTCTCCAAACTCTGCTCTTTATAATATCCTTCTTCACACCTGTATCCAAACTGTGATATCTGTAACAGGCCTTCTGCACCCCAGTCTAAAACCTCTGCTCCCTGCAAGAATCTCTCTGCATTCCAGTCTCCAAGTTCTGCTCTCTGAAGAGTCCTTCTGCACCCCACTCTCGAACATCTGCTCTCTCCAACAGTCCTTCTGCACCTAAGTCTCAAAACTCTGCTCTCTGCAACAATCATTCTGCAACCCAGTCTCCAACATCTGCTCTCTGTAATAGTCCTTCTGCACCTCAGTCTCCAAACTCTGCTCTCTATAATATCCTTCTGAAACCCACTCTCCAAAAAGTGATATCTGTAACAGGCTTTCTGCACGCCAGCCTCCAAACTCTGCTCCCTGCAAGAATCCTTCTGCACCCCAGTCTCCAAGTTCTGCTCTCTGAAAGAGTCGTTCTACACCCCACTCTCAAACATCTGCTCTCTGCAATAGTCCTTCTGCACCTATGTCTGAAAACTCTGCTCTCTGCAACAATCATTCTGCAACTAAGTCTTCAAACTCTGCTCTCTGTAACAGTCCTTCTACACCTCAGTCTCTAACCTCTGCTCTCTCTAACAATCTTTCTGCACCTCTGTCTCCAACGTCTTCTCTCTATAACAGTCCTTCTGTACCCAGGTCTTCGACATCCGCTCTCTGCAACAGTCCTTCTGCACCCAAGACTCCAAACTCTGCTCTCTGTAACAGTCCTTCTGTACTGGAGTCTCAAACTTCTTCTCTCTATAACGGTCTTTCTTCACACCAATTGCCAAACTCTGCTTACTGAAAAAGTCCTTCTGCACCTCAGACTCCATCCTCTGCTCTCTGTAACAGTTCTTCTTAGCCTCAGTGTAAAACCTCTGCTCTCTGCAACAATTATTCTAAACCCCAGTCTCCAAACTATGCTATCTATAAAATTCCTTCTGAACTCCAGTCTCCAACATCTGGTCTCTTTACCAGGTCTTCTGCAACCTAGTCTCCAAACTGTGCTCTCTGTAACAGGCCTTCTGCACCCCAGTCTCCAACCTCTGCTCTCTGCAAAAGTCCTTCTACACCCCAGTCTCCAACGTCTGCTCTCTCCAACAATCATTCTACAACCCAGTCTCCAACTTCTGTTCTCTGTAAAATCCTTCTGCACGCCGTTCTCCAAACTTTGCTCTCTGTAACAGTCATTCTGCACCTCAGTCTCCAATCTCATCTCTCTGCAAAGGCCCTTCTGCACCCCAGTATCCATCCTCTAAACTCTACTTTCCTTATCAGTTATTCGGCACCCCAGTCTAAAACCTCTTCTCTTGGTATCAGTTTTTTTGCACATCAGTGTCCAACCTCTGCTCTCTGCAAAAGCCCTTCTATAGGCCAGTCTCCAACATCTGCTCTCTGCAACAATCCATCTGCATACCAGTTTCCAACATCTGTAACACTTCTTCTGCACCCCAGTCTCCATCCTCTGCTCTCTGTAAGAATCCTTTGATACCCCTGTCTCAAACCTCTCCTCTGTGAAAAAGTCCTTCTGCACCTCAGTTTCCAACCTCTGCAATCTGTAACGGTCCTTCTGCACCCCAGTCTCCAAATTCTACTCTCTGAAACCATCCTTCTGCACCTCAGTCTCCAAACTCTGCTCTCTCTAACAGTCCTTCTGCACCCCAGTCTCCAAAATCTGCTCGCTGCAACGGTCCTTCTGCACCCCAGTCTCCAAACTCTGCTCTCTGTAAGAATCCTTCTGCAACCCAGTCTCAACCCTGTGTTCTCTGCAACAGTCCTTCTTCATCATGGTCTCCAAACTTTGCTCTCTGTAAAAGTCCTTCTATTCTGGAGTCTCCAAACTCTTCTCTCTGTAATGGTCCTTCTTAACCCCAGTCTCCAAACTCTGCTTTGTGTATCAGTTCTTCTGCACCACAGTCTCCAACCTCTGCTCTGTGTATCAGTCCTTTTGCACCTCATTCTCCAACCAGCTCTCTGTAACAGTTTTTCTGTACCGCAGTCTCCAACCTCTGCTCAGTGTAACGGTCCTTCTGCACCCCAGTCTCCAACGTCAGCTTTCTGTATCAGTTCTTCTTCACCAGAGTCTTCATCCTCGGCTCTCAGTAACAGTCCTTCTGCACCCCAGTCTCAAACTTCTGCTCTCTGCAACATTTCTTCTGCACCCCAGTCTCCATGTGTGCTCTCTGTAACTGTCCTTCTGCACCCCAGTCTCCAACCTCTGCTCTCTGTAACGATCTTCTGCATCACAGTCTGAAACCTCTGCTCTCTTAAACGATCCTTCTGTCCCTCAGTCTCCAACCTCTGCTCTCTGCAATGATCCTTCTGCACCACAGTCTCCAAACTCTGTTCTCTGTAGGAGTCCTTCTGCACTTCATTTTCAAACCTCTGCTCTCTATAACAATCCTTCTACACCTCAGTCTCCAAACTCTGCTCTCTGTAACAGTCCTTCTGCACTTCAGTATCCAAACTCTGCTCTCTTTATAAGTCCTCTGCACCTCAGTCTCCAAACTTCACTCTCTTTAATAGTTCTTCTGCACCCCAGTCTCGAAACTCTGCTCTCTGTAACAAACTTTCTGCATCTCAATTTCCAACGTTTTCTCTCTGTACAAGGTTTTCTGCACCCCAGTCTCCAAACTCTGCTCTCTGTAACAGGTTTTCTGAACCCCAGTCTCCAACCTCTTCTCTCTATAACAGTCCTTCTGCACATAAATTGCCAACCTCTGCTTTCTATAACAGTCCTTCTGCACCTAAGATTTCAACCTCTACTCTCTGTAACAGTCCTTCTAAGCCTCAGTCTGTAACCTCAGCTCTCTGCAATGATAATTCTGCACCCCAGACTCCAAATTGTGCTATCTGTAACAATCTTTCTGAACCCCAGTCTCCAACCTCTGCTCTCTGTACAAGGTCTTCTGTACCCCAGTCTCCAAACTGTGCTCTCTCTATCAGGTTTTCTGCACCCCAGTCTCCAAACTTTTCTCTCTGCAACGATCCTTCTGCACCTCAGTCTCCAAACTCTGCTCTCTGTAACAGTCCTTCTGCACCTCCGTCTCCGAACTTTGCTCTTTGTAATGGTCCTTCTGCACCCCAGTATTCAAACTCTGCTCTCTAAAACAATCCTTCTGCACCCCAGTCTCCAACCTCTGCTCTCTGTAACAAGCCTTCTGCACCCCAGTCTTAAACCTCTGCTCTCTTTAACAGGCCTTCTGCACCCCAGTCTCCAACCTGTGCTCTCTGCAACGATTTTTCAGCACCCCAGGATCCAATATCTGCTCTCTGATACAGTCCTTCTTCAACTCAGACTCCAACCTCTGCTCTCTGTAACAGTCATTCTAAGCCTCAGTCTGAAACCTCTGATCTCTGCAATGATCCTTCTGCACCTTAGTCTCCAAACTGTGCTATTTGTAACAATCCTTTTGCACACATGTCTTCAACCTCTTCTCTCTACCAGGTCTTCTGCACCCCATTCTCCAAACTCTCCTCTCTGTAACAGGGCTAATGCACCCCAGTCTCCAACCTCTTCTCTCTGCAATGATCCATCTGCACCTCAGTCTCCAACCTCTGCTCTCTGCAACAGTCCTTAGGCACCCCAGTCTCCAAACTCTGCTCTCTGTAAGATTCTTCTTCACCCCGGTTTCCAAACTTTGCTCTCTATAACAGTTCTTCTGCACCTCAGTCTCCAACCTCTGCTCTCTGCAATGGTCCTACTGAACCCCAGAATCCAACCTCTGTTCTCTGCAACAGTCCTTCTGCACCCCAAGTTCAAAATACTTTTTTCCATATCAGTTTTTCTGCACCCCAGTCTCCAAACTCTGCTCTCTGTAACAGTCCTTCTGCACCCCAGTTTCCAACCTCTGCTCTCTGTAAAAGTTCTTCTGTACCTCAGTCTCCACCTTCTTCTCTCTGCAACATTCCTTCTGCACCCCAGTATCCTAGCTCTGCTTTCTAACAATCCTTCTGCACCTCAGTCTCCAAACTCTGCTATTTGCAATGGTCCTTCTGCACCCCAGTCTCCAACCCCTGTTCTCTGCATCAGTCCTTCTGCCCCAAAGTTTCTAAAATCTACTCTCAGTTAAAGTCCTTCTGTACCGCAGTCTCCAACCTTTGTTCTCTGTAATGGTATTTCTGCACCCCAGTCTCCAACGTCTGCTTTCTGTATCAGTTCTTCTGCACCCCATTTTCCAACATCTGCTCTCTGCAAAAGTCCTTCTGCACCACAGTCTCCACCCTCTGCTCTCTGCAACATTTCTTCTGAACCCCAGTCTCCTTCTGTGCTCTCTGTAAATGTCCTTCTGCACCCCAGTCTTCATCCTCTGCTCTCTGTAAAAATCGTTCTGCACCACAGTCTCAAACCTCTGCTCTCTGTAAGGATCCTTCTGCACCTCAGTCTTCAAACTCTGCTCTCTGCTATTATTTTTCTGCACCCCAGTCTTCAACTTCTGCTCTCTGTAACAGGCCTGCTGCACCCCAGTCTCCATCCTCTTCTCTCTGCAACGACCCTCTGCACCTCAGTCTCCAACCTCTGCGCTCTGCAAAATTTCTTCTGCACCCCAGTCTCCAAACACTTTTTTTTGCAATAGTCCTTCTGCACCCTAGACTCCAAACTCTGCTCTTCGTAACAGTCCTTCTGCACCCCAGTCTCCAACCTCTGCTCTCTCTAACAGTCCTTCTGCACCTCAGTCTCCAACCTCTGCTCTCAGCAACAGTCCTTCTTCACCCCAGTCTCAAACACCTGCTCTCTGCAACAGTCCTTCTACACCAAAGTCTCCAACCTCTACTCTCTGCAACAATCCTTCTGCACCACAGACTCCAACATATGGTCTCTATAAGATCCTTCTGCACCCCAGTTCTCGAACTGTACTCTCTGTGACATTCCTTCTGCACCCCAGTCTTCAAGCTCTACTCTCTGTAACAGCCCTTCTGTATCGCAGTCTCAAAACTGTGCTCTCTGCAACAGTCTTTCTGCACCTAAGTCTCCAACCTCTGCTTTCTGCAACATTTCTTCTTCACCCCAGTCTCCAACATATGCTCTCTCAAACTGTCCTTCTGAACCCCAGTCTCCAACCTTTGCACTTAGTAACAATCCTTCTGCATCTCAGTCTCATACCTCTGCTCTCTGAAACAGGCCTTCTGCACCCCAGTCTCCAACCTCTGCTCTTTGTAACAGTACTTCTGCACCGCAATCTCCAAACTCTGCTCTCTGTAACAGTCCTTCTGCACCTCAGTCTCCAAACTCAGCTCTCTGTAACGATTCTTTAGCACCTCAGTCTCCAAACTCTGCTCTCTGTAACAGGCCTTCTCCACCCCAGTCTCCAACCGTTACTCTCTGGGTCAACCTTCTCCACCCCAGTATCCTACCTCTGCACTCTGTAACAATCCTTCTGCACCTCAGTCTCCCACCTCTCCTCTCTGCAACAGTCCTTCTGCACCCCAGTCTCCAAACTCTACTCTATGCAACAGTTCTTCTACACCCCAATCCCAACCTCTACTCTCTGCAACAGTCCTACTGAACTCCAGTATCCAACATCTGATCACTGCAAAAGTTCTTCTCTACCTCAGTCTCCAACCTCTACTCTCTGTAACAGTCCTTATGTACAGAAGTTTCCAAACACCTCTCTCTGTAACGGTCCTTCTGCACCCCAGTTTCAAACCTCTGCTTTCTATGTCAGTCCTACTGCACTCAAGTCTCCAAGCTCTGCTCTCTGTAACAGTCCTTATGCACCTCAGTCTCCAAATTCTGCTCTCTGCAACAGTCCTTCTGCACCCAATCTCCAACCTCTGCTCTCTGCAGGAGTCCTTCTACACCTAAGTCTCCTACCTCTTCTCTCTGCAACAGACCTTCTGCACCTCAGTCTCCAAACCCTGCTCTTGGCAACAGTCTTTCTGCACCTCAGTCTACTACATCTACTCTCTGTAACAGTCCTTCTGCACCTCAGTCTCCAACATCTTCTCTGTGTAAGATCTTTCTGAAAACCAGTCTCTAAACTCTGCTTTCTGTAACAGTCTCCCAACTCTGATATGTGTAACAGGCCGTTTGCACCCAAGTCTCCAACCTCTTCTCTCGGTAACAGTTCTTCGGCACCCCAGTCTCCAAACTCTGCTCTCTGCAATAATTTTTCTGCACCCAAGGCTCCAAACTCTGCTCTCTGCAAGACTCCTTCTGCACCCCAGTTTCCAAACTCTTCTCTCTGTAAGACCATTCTGCACCCCAGTGTCCAAACTCTTCTCTCTGTACCATTTCTTCTGCACCCTAGTCTCCAAACTCTGCTCTCTGTAATGGTCCCTCTGTACAGAAGTCTCAAATCTCTGTTCTCCACAACAGTTCTTCTGTACCACAGTCTTTAATCTGTATTCTCTTTAAGGGTAGTTCTTCACTCCAATCCTCAACCTCTGCTTTCTGTATCAGTCCTTCTGCAACAGAGTCTTCAAACTCTGCTCTCTGTAACAGTCCTTCTGCACCTCACTGTGAAAACTCTGCTCTCTGCAACAGTCCTTCTGCACCCCAGTCTTCATCCATGCTCTCTGCAACAGTCCTTCTGCACCCCAGTCTTCAAACTCTGATTTGTGTAACAGGCCGTTTGAACCCAAATCTCTGACCTCTTCTCTCTGTAACAGTTTTTCTGCACCCCAGTCTCCAAAATCTGCTCTCTGCCACAGTCATTCTCGACCCCAGTCTCCAACCTCTGCTCTCTTTAACAGTCCTTGTGTACTGCAGTCTCCAAACTCTTCTTACTGTAAGGATCCTTCTCCTCCCCAGTCTACCAACCTCTGCTTTCTGTATCAGTTTTTCTTAACACCAGTCTCCAACCTCCGCTCTTTGTAACTTTCTTTCTGCATGTCAGACTCCAACCTCTCTCTCCGCAACAGTCTTTCTGCATCCCAATCTCCAACTTCTGCTCTCTTCAACAGTCCTTCTGCACCTCAGTGTCTGACCTCTGATCTCTGTAAGATCCTTCTGAAACCCTGTCTCCAACCTCTGCTTTCTGCAATGGTGCTTCTGCACCCGAGTCTCCAACCTCTGTTCTCTACAACAGTCCTTATGCACCTCACTCTGTAACCTCTGCTCTCTGCAACAGTCTTTCTGCACCCCGGTCTCTAACATCTGCTCTCTGTAGCAGACTTTCTGCACCTCAGACTCAAACCTCTGCTCTCTGCAACAGTCCTTCTGCGTCCCAATCTCCAACCTATGCTCTCTGCAACAGTCCTTCTGAACATCCATGTCCGAATTCTTCTCTCTGTAAGATCCTTCTGAACCCCAGTCTCCAAACTCTGTTCTCTACAACACTTATTCTGTACCCCAGTCTCCAACCTCTACTCTCTGTAACATTCCTTCTGTACCGCAGTCTCCAACCTCTGTTCTCTGTAAGGTTTCTTTTGCACCCCAGTCTCCAACATCTGCTTTCGGTATCAGTAATTCTGCACCACATTCTCCAAACTCTACTCTCTGTAACAGTCCTTCTGTACCTCAGTCTGCAAGCTCTGCTCTCTGCAACAGTCCTTCTGCACCCCAGTCTCCAATCTCTGCTCTCTGCAACAGTCCTTCTGCACCCCAGTCTCTAACATCTGCCCTCTGCAACAGTCGTTCTCCACCCCAGTCTTCAACCTCAGCTCTCTGCAACAATCTTTCTGCACCCAGGTCATCGACGTCTGCTTTCTGTATAAATCTTTCTGCACCCCACTCTCCAACCTCTGCTCTCTGTACCAGTCTTTTGCACCTCAGTCTCCAACCTCTACTTTCTGCATTAGTCCTTCTCCACCCCAGTCTCCAACCTCTTCTTTCGCCAACAGTCCTTCTGGACGCCAATATCCAACCTCTAATCTCTGCAACAGTCCTTCTACACCTCAGTCTTTAACCTCTGCTCTCTGTAACGTGAGTTCTGCACCCCAGGCTAAAACATCTGCTCTCTGTAACAGTCCTTCTGCACCTCAGTCTGAAAACTCTGCTCACTGCAACGAACCTTATACACCTCAGTCTCCAACCTCTGCTCTCTGTAACAGTCCTTCTGTACCTCAGTCTACAACCTCGGCTCTCTGTAAGATCATTTTGCAACCCAGTCTTTAATCTCTGCTCTCTCTAACTGACCTTCTGAACCACAGTCTCCAAGCACTGCTCTCTGTAACAGGCCTTCTGCACCCCAATCTCCAACCTCTGCTGTCAGTAACAGGAGTTTTGACTCCAGTCTCCAAACTCTTCTTTCTTCAACGATTCTTCTGCACCCCAGGCTCCAACTTCTGCTCTCCACAAATGTCCTTCTGTACACCAGTCTCCAAAGTTTGCTGTCTGTCATATCCTTCTGCACACCTGTCTCAAACCTCTGCTCCCTGTAACAGTCCTTCTGTAAAGCAGTCTCCAACCTCTGGTCTCTTTCAGGTTTCTTTTGCACCTCATTCTCCATTCTCTGCTCTCTGCATCACTCAAACTGCACCCCAGACTACAAACTTTGCTCTCTGCAACATTTTTTGTGCACCTCAGTCTCCAAACTGTTCTCTCTTTAAAAGTCCTACTGCACCCCAGTGTTCAACCTGTGCTCTCTGTAAAAGTCCTTCTTCACCATAATCTCCAAACTCTTCTCTCTTTAACGATCCTTCTGCGCCCCAGTCTCCAACCTCTTCTTTCTGAAACGATCTTTCTGAAACCCTGTCTCCAACCTCTGCTCTCTTTAACTATAATTCTGCACCCCAGTCTCAAACCTCTGCTCTCTGCAATGATCTTTCTGCACTTCAGTTCCAACCTCTGCTCTCTTTAACTATCCTTCTGCACCCCAGTCTCCAAACTCTGCTCTATGCAACAGTCCTTCTGCACCAATGTTTCCAACATCTGCTTCTGCAAAATTTCTTCTACACCCCAGTCTTCAACTTCTTCTCTCAGCAACAGTCCTTCTAAACCCCAGTCTCCATACTCTGCTAGCCCCAACGAACCTTCTGCACCCCAGTCTCCAATCTCTGTTCTCTGCAACTGGTATTCTGCACCCCAGTCTCCAACCTCTGCTCTCTGTAACAGTCCTTCTGTACCGCAGTCTCCAACCTTTGTTCTTTGCAAGGGTCCTTATGCACCCCAGTATCCAACCTCTGCTTTCTGTATCCGTCGTTTTCCACCACAGTCTGCAAACTCTGCCCGCTGTAACAGTCCTTCTGCAACTCAGTCTACAAACTCTGCTCTCTGCAACAATACTTCTCAACTCCGGTTTTCATCCTAAGATCTCTCCAAAAGTCCTTTTTGACCACAGACTTCGACATTTCTCTCTAAAACAGTTCTTTTCCACCCCAGTCTCCATCCTCTGCTCTCTGTAAAAGTCCCTCTGTACTGCAGTCTCAAACCTCTGCTCTCTGTAAGGGTCCTTCTGCACCCGAGTCTCCAACCTCTGCTTTCTGTATCAGTTCTTCTGAACCCATGTCTCCAACCGCTGCTCTCTGTATCTATCCTTCTGCACCTCAGTCTCCAAGTCTGCTCTCTGCAACAGTCCTTCTGCACCTCAGTCTCCAACCTCTTTCATCTGTAACAGTGCTTCTGCTCCTCAGTCTCCAACATCTGCTCTCTGTAAGATTCTTCTGCAACCCAGTCTGTCAACTCTGACCTCTGTAACACTCATTCTGTACCCATTCTCCAACCTCTGTTCTCTGTAACAGTCCTCGTGTAGTGCAGTCTCCAAAATATGCTCTTTGTAACGGTCCTTCTGCACCCCAGTATCCAAACTCTGCTCTCTGTAACAGTCTTTCTTCATCTCAGTCTCCAAACTCTGCTCTCTGCCACAGTCCTCCTGCACCAAAATCTCAAACCGCTACTCCCTTAAACACTCCTTCTGCACTTAATTCTCTAAATTCTTCTCTCTGTAACAGTCCTTCTGTACAGCAGTCTCAAAACTCTGCTCTCTCTAATGGTCCTTCTGCACCCCAGTCTACAATGTCTGCTTTCTGTATCAGTTCTTCTGCACCCCATTCTCCAACCTCTGCTCTCAGTAACAGTCCTTCTGCACCCCAGTCACCAACGTCTGCTCTCAGTAACAGTCCTTCTGCACCCCAGTCTTCAACGTCTGCTCTCTGCAACATTTCTTCTTCACCCCAGTCT
Source organism: Ictidomys tridecemlineatus (assembly GCF_052094955.1). Classification (NCBI taxonomy): domain Eukaryota; kingdom Metazoa; phylum Chordata; class Mammalia; order Rodentia; family Sciuridae; genus Ictidomys; species Ictidomys tridecemlineatus. Next base: position 43,536 of record NW_027522967.1, read on the forward strand.
TGATCTGTGCTGTCTGTAACTGTCCTTCTGCACCCTAGACTCCACCCTCTGATCTCTGTAACAATTCTTCTAGACCTCAGTCTCCAAACTCTGCTTTCTACAACAGTCTTTCTGCTCCTAAGTCTCCAACCTTTACTCTCTGTAAAAGTCCTTCTGAACCTCAATCTCCAACATTTGCTCTTTGTTAGATTATTCTGCAAACGAGTCTCCAAAGTCTGCCCTCAGTAACAGGCCTTCTGCACCACTCCTCCAAACTCTGTTCTCTGTAACAGTCATTTTGCACCCCAATCTCAATACTCTGCTCTCTACACGATCCTTCTGCACCCCAATATCCATCCTCTACTCTCTGCAAAAGTCCTTCTTCACCTCAGTCTCCAAACTCTGCTCTTTGTAACAGTCCTCCTGTAGTGCAGTTTCCAAAATCTGCTCTCTGTAACGGTCCTTCTGAACGGCAGTCTCCAACCTCTGCCCTCTGTAACAGTCCTTCTGCACCTCAGTCTCCAAACTCTGTTCTCTGCAACAGTCCTTCTGCACCACAGTCTGAAAACTCTGTTCTCTGCAATGATCCTTCTGCACCCCAGTCTCCAATTTCTGCTCTCTGTAACTGTCCTGCTATACCTAAGTCTCCAACCTCTGCTCTCTGTAAGATCCTTCTGCAACCCTGTCTCTAAACCCTGCTTTCTGTAACAGTCCTTCTGCACCATAGTCTCCAACCTCTTCTCTCTGTAACAGGCCTTTTGCACCCCATTCTCCAAACTTTTCTCTCTGTAACAGTGCTTCTGCTCCTCAATCTACAAACTCTGCTTTCTACAACAGTCCTTCTGCAAGCCAGTCTTCAACATCTGCTCTCTGCAAAATTCCTTCTGCACCTCAGTCTGAAAACTCTATTCTCTGCAACGATCCATCTGCACCCTAGTCTCTAACATCTGCTCTCTGTAACAGTCCTGCTGCACCTTGGTCTACAACCTCTGCTCTCTGTAAGATTCTTGTGCAACCTTGTCTAAAAACTCTGTTATCTGTAACAGTTCTTCTGCAACCTAGTCTCGAACCTCTGCTCTCTGTAACAGGACTTTTGCACCCCAATCACCAACCTCTACTCTCTGTAACAGTCCTTTTGCACCTCAGTCTCCAACCTCTGCTCTCAGCAATGATTCTTCTGCACCTCAGTCTCCAAACGCTTCTCTCTGTAAAAGTACTTCTTCTCCCCAGTCTCTAAACTTTGCTGTCTGAAACGATCCCGCTGCACCCCAGTCTCCAAACTTTGCTCTCTTCAACGATTCTTCTGCACCCCAGTCTCCAAATTCTTCTCTATGCAACAGTCCTTCTCAATCCCTGTCTCCAAACTGCTCTCTGTAATATCCTTCTGCACCACAGTTTCAAAACTCTGCTCCCAGTAACATTTTTTCTCCACCACAGTCTCCAAACTCTGCTTTCTGCAACGGTACTGCTGCACCTGAGTCTCCAACCTCTGTTCCCTGTAACACTCCTTCTTCTCCCCATCTCCAACCTCATCTCTATACAGTCCTTCTGCACCTAAGTCTCCAACCTCTTCTCTCTGAAAAAGAACTTATGCACCCCTTTCTCCAACCTCTGCTCTCTGTAAGATCCTTCTGCACCCTAGTCTCTAAACTCTTCTCTCAGTAACAGTCTTTCTACACCTCAGTCTCCAACCTCTGCTCTCAGCAACAGTCATTCTACACCCCATTCTCTAACCTCTGTTCTCTGCAATAGTCATTCTGAACCAAAGTTTCTAACATCTGCTCTCTGGAACAGTCCTTCTCAACCCTAGTCTCTAACGTATCATCACTGTAACAGTCTTTCTGTACTGCAGTCTCCAAACTCTGCTCTCTCTAACGGTCCTTCTGCACCACAGTCTCCAACCTCTGCTCTCTGTATCAGTACTTCTGCACCCCAGTCTCCAACCTCTGCTCTCTGTAACGTTCCTTCTGTAACTCAGTCTCCAACCTCTGCTCTCTGCGACATTTCTCCTGCACACCAGTCTCCAACCTCTTCTCTCTGCAACAGTTCTTCTGCACCCCAGTCACCACCATGTGCACTCTGAATAAGTCGTTCTTAACCGCATTCTCAAACCTCTGCTCTCTGTAACAGGCCTCCTGTACTGCGGTCTCCAAAGTTTGCTCTCTGTAATTTTCCTTCTGCACCAGTCTCCAACCTCTGCTTACTCTATCAGTCCTTCTGCACCCCAGTCTCTAACATGTGATCTCAATAACACTCCTGAATCTCAGTCTACAAACTCTGCTCTCTGCAACATTCTTTCTGCACCCAGTCTCCAAACTCTGCTCTCTCCGACAGTCCTTTTATGCCCCAGTCTTCAACCTCTGCTATCTGAAACAGTGCTTCTGCACCCCAGTCTCCAACATCTGCTCTCTTTAACAATCCTTCTGTACTTCAGTCTCCAACCTCTACTCTCTGTAAAAGTCGTTCTGCACCTCAGTCTCCAACCTCTGCTCTGTGTAAGATCTTTCTGCAACCCAGACTCCAAACTCTTCCCTCTGTAACTGTCCTTCTGCACCCTTTCTCCAAACTCTTCTGTAACAGGCCTTCTGCACACCAGTCTCCAACCTCTGTTCTCTGTAACAGTCCTTTCGCTCCCCAGTCTCAATCCTCTGCTCTCTACAATGATCCTTCTTCACCCCAGTCTCCAATGTCTGCTCTCTGAAACAGTCCTTCTGCACCCAAGTCTCCAACAACTGCTCTCTGCAACAGTCGTTCTGCACCTCAGTCTAAAAATTCTGTGCTCTGCAATAATCCTTCTGCACCCCAGTCTCCAAACTCTGCTCTCTGTAACAGTCTTTCTGCACCCCAGTCTCAAACCTCTGCTCTCTGTAACAGTTTTTCTATACCGCAGTCTTCAAACTCTGGTCTCTGTAACGGTCCTTCTGCACCCCAATTTCCAACGTCTGCTTTCTGTAAAAGACTTTCTGCACCTCAGTCCCAAATCTCTGCTCTCTGTAGCAGGCCTTCAGCACCCCAGTCTTGAAAATCTGCTCTCTCCAATGATCTTTCTTTACCCCTGTCTCCAACCTCTGATCTCTGCAACAGTCCTTCTGCACCTCAGTCTCCAAATTCTGCTCTCTGTAAAATCCATCTGAACCCCAGTCTCCAAAGTCTGCTCTCTGCAACAGTCCTATTGCAACACAGTCTCCAACCTCTGCTCTCTGTACCGTTCCTTCAGCACCCCAGTCTCCAAACTCTGCTCTCTGTAACAGTCTTTCTGCACCTCAGTCTCCAACATCTGCTCTCTGAAACAGTCCTTCTGCACTCCAGTCTCCAACCTCTGCTCTCTGCAACAGTTCTTCTGCACCCCAGTCTCCAACCTCTGCTCTCTGCAACAGTCTTTCTGCACCACAGTCTGTAAACTCTGCTCTCTGCTACGAGCCTTCTGGACCCCAGTCTCCAACCTTTGCTCTTTGTAAAAGTCCTTCTGTACCACAGTCTCCAAAATCTGGACTCTGTAAGATCCTTCTGCACTCCAGTTTCCAAACTCTGCTCTCTGTAACATTCATTCTTAAACCCAGTCTTTAAACTCTGCTTTCTGCAAGTGTCCTGCGGCACCCCAGTATCCAACCTCTGTCCTCTGCAACAGTCCTTCTGCTCCCCAGTCTCAAATATCTGCTCTTTGTAACAGTCCTTCTGTACCTCAGACTCCAAACTCTACTCTCCATAACGGGCCTTCTGCACCCCAGTCTTCAAACTCTGCTTTCTGTATCAGTCTTTCTGAACCTGAGTCTCAAATCTCTGCTCTATGTATCTATCCTTCTGCACCTCAGACTGCAACATATGCTCTCTGTAACAGTTTTTCTATACCGCAGTCTCCAAACTCTGGTCTCAGTAAGTGTCCTTCTATACCCCAATTTCCAACCTCTGCTTTCTGAAAGACTCCGTCTTTCTACACCTCAGTCTCCAAACTCTTCTCTCTGTAACAGTCCTTCTGCACCTCAGTCTGACACCTCTGCTCTCTCTAAGACTCTTCTGCAACCAAGTCTCCAAACTCTGCTCTCTGTAACAGTCCTTCTGCACCCCAGTCTCCAAACACTGCTCTCTGTAACAGTCATCCTGGAACTCAGTCTCCAAACTCTGCTCCCTGTAATATTCTTCAGCAACCAAGTCTCCAAACTCTGCTCTCTATAACAGTCCTTCTGCACCCCAGTCTCCAACCTCTCCCTGAAAAAGGCCTTCTGCACGCCAGTCTCCAAACTCTTCTCTCTGTAGCAGGCCTTCTGCACCCCAGTCTCCAAAATCTGCTCTCTGCAACGATACTTCTGCACCCCAGTCTCCAACCTCTGCTCTCTAAAATGATCCTACTGCACCCCAGTCTCCTACCTCTGATTTCTGTAACAGTCCTTCTGCATCTCAGTTTCCTAATTCTGCTCTCTGTAAGATCTTTCTGCACATCAGTATCCAACCTCTGCTCTCTGTAACAGTCCTTCTGCATCCAAATCTCCAACCTCTGCTCTCTGTTACAGGACTTCCACACCTCATTCTCCAACATCTGCTCTCTGTAAAAGTCCTTCTGCACCGCAGTCTCCAACCTCTGCTCTCTACAACAGTCTTTCTGCACCCTAGTTACCAACATCTGCTTTCTGCAACAGTCCTTATACACCCCAGTCTCCAAAATCTGCTCTCTGCAAAAGTTTTTCTGCACCGCAGTCTGAATACTCTACTCTCTGCAACGACTCTTCTGCACCCCAGTCTACTACCTCTGCTCTCTGTAACAGTCCTTCTGCACCTCAGTCTCCCAATTCTGCTCTCTGTAAGATCCGACTTCAACCCAGTCTTTAAACTCTGCACTTTGTAACAGTTCTTTTGCACCCCAGTCTCCAAACTCTGCTCTATGTAACATCCATCTGAATTCCAGTCTCAAACCTCTGCTCTCTGTAACAGTCCTTCTGTACCCCAGTCTCCATACTCTTATCTTTGTAACAGTTCTTCTGCACTTCAGTCACAGACATCTGCTTTTTGTAACAGTGCTTCTGCACCCCAGTTTAAAAATCTGCTCTGTGCTACAGTCCTTCTGCACACCAGTCTCCAACCTCTGCTCTCTGCAATGATCGTGCTGCACCCCTGTCTCCAATTTCTGCTTTTTTCAACAATCCTTCTGCACCCCAGTCTCCAACCTCTGCTTTCGGCAATGATCCTATTGCACCCCAGTCTTCAACCCCTGATCTCTTCAACAGTCCTTTTGCAACTCTGTCTCCAACTTCTGCTCTCTGTAAGATCTTTCTGAACCCCTGTCTCCAAGCTCTGGTTATTGTAACGATCCTTCTGCACCCCAGTGTCCAACCTCTGCTCTATGGAACAAAATTTTGCACCTCAGTCTCCAAGCTCTGCTCTCTGCAACAGTACTTCTGCACCCTAGTCTTTAACTTCTGCTCTCTCTAAGAGTCCTTCTGCAACTCAGTCTCCAACATCTGCTCTCTGCAACATTTTTTCTGCAGCCCAGTCTCCATCCTCTGCTCTCTGCAGTATTCCTTCTGCACCCCAGTCTCCAACCTCTGCTCTCTGCAACAGTCTTTCTGCACCCCAGTCTCTAATCTCTGCTCTCTGTAACAATCCTTCTGCACCTCAGTCTTCAAACTCTGATCTCTGCAACGGTACTTCTACACCTCAGTCTCCAACCTCTACTCTCTTTAACAGTCTTTCTGCACTTTACTCTCTAAACTCTGCTCTCTGGAGGATCCGTCTAAAACCCAGTCTCAAACCTCTGCACTCTGTATCTATTATTCTGCACCTCAGTCTCTAACCTCTGCTCTCTGTTACAGTTTTTCTATAACGCAGTCTCCAAACTCTGGTCTCTGTTCTGGTGCTTCTGCACGGCAATTTCAAACCTCTTCTTTCTGTAACAGTCCTTGTGCACCTCAGAATCCAAACTCTGCTCTCTGTAACATCCTTGTGCACCCCACTTTCCTAACTCTGCTCTAGGTGACATTCCTTCTGCACCCTATTCTCCACCCTCTGCTCTTTGTAACAGTACTTCTGTACCGCGGTCTCTAATCTCTCCTCACTGCAACATTTCTTCTGCACCCCAGTCTCCAAACTGTGCTCTCTGTAACTGTATTTCTGACCCTAGTCTCCAACCTGTGTTCTCTGTAACGATCCTTCTGCACCTCAGTCTCCAACCTCTGCTCTCTGCAATGAACCTGCTGCATCTCAGTTTCCAAACTCTGCTGTCTGCAACGATCCTTCTGCACCACAGTTTCCAACCTCTGCACTCTGTAATAGTCCTTCTGCACCTCATTCTGACACCTCTGCTCTCTGCACGATCATTCTGCACCCCATTCTCAATACACTGATCTCTATAACAGTCCTTCTGAACACCAGTCTCAAAACTCTGCTCTCTGTATCTATCCTTCTGCACCTCAGTCTCCAACCTGTGCTCTCTGTAACATTCCTTCTACACCCCAGTCTCTAACCACTGCTCTCTGTAACAGTTTTTCTATACTGCAGTCTCCAAACTCTGGTCTTTGTAACGGTCCTTCTGCACCCCAACTTCCAAACTCTGCTTTTTGTAACAGTCCTTCTGCACCTCAGTCTCCAAACTCTGCTCTTTCTGACAGTACTTCTACACCTCAGTCTTTATTTTTTTTATATTCTTTTAAAATTTTAATTTGTTATATATGACAACCGAATGCATTACATTTCATATTACATATAGAGATCACAATTTTTCATATCTCTGGTTGTACACAAAGTAGACTCATATCCTGCGTGTCTTCATAGATGTACTTAGGGTAATGATGACCATCATATTCCATCATCTTTTCTATTCCTATTCCCCCTCTCTTTCCCTCCTTCCCCCTTTCCCATTTGCCCCATCAAGTGTTAATTTAATCCTTCCCTCCCCCTCCCACCTGCAGCATATATAGATCAGCATCCTTAAATCAGAGAATCATTTGGCATTTGGTTTTGGGGGCACTGGCTAATTTCACTTAGCATTATATTCTCCAGCTCCATCCATTTACTTGCAAATGCCATGACTTTACTCTCTTTGAATGCTGAATAATATTCCATTGTGTATATATACCACATTTTCTTTATCCATTCATCTACTGAAGGTCATCTAGGTTGGTTCCAGAGTTTAGCTATTGTGAATTGTACTGCTATAAACACTGATGCGGCTGTGTCCCTGTGGTATTATGTTTTTCTTCTGCACCTCAGTCTCCAAACTCTGCACTCTGCAACGATCCTTCTGCACCCCAGTTTCCAAAACGTGCTTTCTGTAACAATCTTTCTGTACCCCAGTCTCCAACCTCTGCTCTCTGTAACAGGTCTTTTGCACCCCAGTTTCCAAACTCGACTCTCTGTAACAAGCCTTCTGCACCCCAGTCTCCAACCTCTTTTCTCTGCAACGATCCTCTGCACCTCAGTCTCCAACCTCTGCTTTCTGAAACAGTCCTTGTGCACCTCAGTCTGAAAAGTCTGCTCTCTGCCAAAATCTTTCTGCACCCGAGTTTCCAACCTTTGCTCTCTATAACAGTCCTTCTGAACCTCAGTCTCCAAAATGCTCTCTGTAAGATCCTTCTGCAACCCAGTCTCGAAATTTTGCTATCTGCAGCACTCCTTCTTCACCCCAGTTTGTAAACTCTTCTCTCTGTAACAGGCGTTCTGCACCCCGGTCTCCAATCTTTGCTCTCTGTAACTGGCCTTCTGCACCCCAGTCTCCAACCTCTTCTCTCTGCAGCGATCCTTCTTCACCTCAGTCTCCAACCTCGGCTCTCTGCAACAGTCCTTCTGCACCCCAGTCTCCAACCTCTGCTCGATATAACAGTCCTTCTGCACCCCAGTCACCAACCTCTGCTCTCTGCAACAGTTCTTCTGCACCCCAAAACCCAAAATGTGCTCTGTTTAACGATACTTCTGCACCTTAGTTTCCAACCTCTCCTCTCTGCAATGATCCTTCTGCACCCCAGTCTCCAACCTCTGCTCTATTTGTCAGTCCTTCTGCACCCAAGTCTCCTAACTTTGCTCTCTGCAACATTTCTTCTGCACCCCAGTCTCCAACCTGTGCTCTCTGTAACAGTCCTTCTGCACCCAGTCTCCAACATGTGCTTTCTGCAATGATTCTTCTTCTACCCAGTCTCCAAACTCTGCTCTCTGACCTTTTGTATTGCAGTCTCCAACCTCTTCTCTTTGTAATGGTCCATCTGCTCTCCAATTGCCAACCTCTGCTTTCTGTAACAGTCCTTCTGCACCCCAGTCTCCAAACTCTTCTCTCTGCAATGACCCTTCTGTACCTCAGTCTGCAACCTCTGCTCTCTGTAAAAGTCCTTCTGCACCTCAGTCTTCATCCTTTGCTCTCTGTAATGGTCCTTCTGCACCCCAGTCTCCAATCTCTGCTCTCTGTAACAATCCTTCTGCACCTCAGTCTCCAACGTCTGCTCCCTGTAACAGTCCTTATGTACAACAGTCTCCAAATTCTTCTCTCTATAATGGTACTTCTGCACCACAATTGCCAACCTCTGCTTTCTGAAACAGTCCTTCTGCACCTGAGACTCCAAACTCTGCTCTCTGTAACAGTCCTTCTAAGCCTCAGTCTAATACCTCTGCTCTCTGCAACAATCCTTCTAAACCCCAGTCTCCAAACTGTGCTATCTGTAGCAATCCTTCTGCAGCCCAGTCTCAAATATCTGCTCTCTGTAACAGGTCTTCTGTCCCAGTCTCCAATCTCTTCTCTGCAATGATTCTTCTGCAACTCAGTCTCCAACCTCTGCTCTCTGCAACAGTTCTTCTGCTCCCCAGTCACAAACATCTGCTCTCTGTAAGATCCTTCTGAACCCCGTTCTTTAAACTTTGCTCTCTGTAACACTCATTCTGCACCCCAGTCTCCAACCTCATCTCTCTGCAACGGCCCATCTGCACCCCAGTATCCCACCTCTGTTCTCTGCAGCATTCCTTCTGCACCCAAGGCTACATCTCTGCTCTCTGTAATAGTCCTTCTGCACCCCAGTCTCCAAACTCTACTTTCCGTATCAGTTATTCTGCACCCCAGTCTAAAATCTCTGCTCTATGTAACAGTCCTTTTGCACCTCAGTCTCCAAACTCTGATCTCCGCAACAGTCCTTCTGCACCCCAGTCTCCAACCTCTGTTCTGTGCAAAAGTCCTTCTACACACCAGTTTTCAACATCTGCTCTCTGCAACGATCCTTCTGCATCCCAGTCTCCAACGTCTGCTCTCTGTAACAGTCCTTCTACACAACAGTCTCCAAAATGCTCTCTGTATGATCTTTCTGCAACCCAGTCTCGAAATTGTGCTATCTTTAACAATCCTTCTGCACCCCAGTCTCCAAACTCTGCTCTTTGTAACAGGCGTTCTTCACCCCAGTCTCCAATCTCTGCTCTCTGTAACAGGCCTTCTGCACCCCAGTCTCCAAACACTTCTCTCTTCAAAGATCCTTCTTAACCTCAGTCTCCAAACTCTGCTCTCTGCAACAGTCCTTCTGCATCCCAGTCTCCAACCTCTGCTCTCTGTAACAATCCTTCTGCACCTAACTCTCCAACCTCTGCTCTCTGCAACGGTTCTTCTGCACCCCAGTCTTTACACTCTGTTCTCTGCAACATTCCTTCTGTACCCGTCTCCAACCTCTGCTCTCTGCAACAGTCCTTCTGCACCTTAGTCTCCAAACTCTGCTCTCTGCTAAAGTACTTTTGCACCCAAGTCTCCAACATTTGCTCTCTGTATCAGTCCTTTTACACCTCAGTCTCCAACCTGTGCTCTCTGCAGCAGTCCTTTTACACCCCAGTAACCAAAATCTGCTCTGGGTAACGATCCCTCTGCACCTTAGTTTCCAACCTCTGCTCTCTGCAACGATCCTTCTGCACCCCAGTCTCCAAACTCTCATCTCTGTATCAGTCCTTCTGCACCACAGTCTCCAAATTCTGCTCTCTGCAAAAGTCCTTATGCACCGAAGTCTCTAAACTCTGCTGTCTGCAACATTTTTCTACACCCTAGTCTCCAACCTGTGCTCTCTGTAACAGTTCTTCTTTAACCCAGTCTCCAACATCTCCTCTCTTCAAAGATCCTTCTTCTACCCATTCTCGAAACTCTGCTCTCTGTAAAAGTCCTTTTATATCGCAGTCTCCAACCTCTTCTCTTTGTAACAGTCCATCTCCTAACCAATTGCAAACGTCTACTTTCTGTAACAGTTCTTCTGCACCCCAGTCTTCAAACTCTTCTCTCTGCAACGATCTTTCTACACCTCCGTCTCCAACCTCTGCTCTCTCTAAAAGTCCTTTTGCACATCAGTCTCCATTATTTGCTCTCTGTAATTGTCCTTCTGCACCCCAGTCTCCATTCTCTGCTCTCTGTAACAATCCTAATGCACCCCAGTCTCCCAAATCTGCTCTGTACAAAGGTCCTTCTGCAGCCCAGTCTACAAACTTTGCTCTGTAACAGTCCTTCTGTACGGCAGTCTCCAATCTCTTCTCTCTATAACGGTCCTTCTACACCCCAATTTCCAACCTCTGCTCTCTGTAACAGTCCTTCTAAGCCTCAGTCTGAAACTTCTGCTCTCTGCAACAATCCTTCTAAACAACAGTCTCCAAACTGTGCTATTTGTAACAATCCTTCTGCACCCCAGTCCCCTAAATCTGCTCTCTGTAACAGGTTTTCTGCAACCCAGTCTCCAAACTCTGCTCTCTGTAACAGGCCTTCTGCACCCCAGCCTCCACCCTCTGCTCTCTTCAAAAGTCCTTCTACACCCCAGTTTCCAACCTCTGCTCTCTGCAACGATGCTTCTGTATCCCAGTCTCCAACGTCTGTTCTTTTTAAGATCCTTCTGCACCCCGTTCTCCAAACTTTGCTCTCTGTAACAGTCATTCTGCATCTCAGTCTCCAACCTCATCTCTCTGCAACGGCACTTGTGCACCCCAGTATCCAACCTCTGTTCTCTGCAGCTTTCCTTCAGCACCCCAGGCAACAAACTCTGCTCTCTGTAACAGTCCTTCTGCACCCCAGTCTCCAAACTCTACTTTCTGTATCAGTTATTGTGCACCCCAGTCTAAAACCTCTGCTCTCTGTAACAGTCCTTCTGCACCTCAGTCTCCAACCTCTGCTTCCTGCAAAAGTCCATCTGCACCCCAGTCTCCAACCTATGCTCTCTGCATACGTCTTATTATACCCTAGTATCCAACATCTGCTCTCTGCAATGATCTTTCTGCATCCCAGTCTCCAACGTCTGCTCTCTGCAACAGTCCTTCTACACCCCAGTCTCCAACCTCTGCTCTCTGTTACAGTCCTTCTTCACCCGAGTCTGCAACCTCTGCTCTCTGCAACCTTTCTTCTGCACCCCAGTCTCCAACCTCTGCTCTATGCAAAAGTCCTTCTACACCCCAGTCTCCAACCTCTGCTCTCTGCAACGATCCTTCTGCATCCCAGTCTCTAATGTCTGCTCTCTGTAAGATCCTTCTTCACAACGTTCTCCAAACTTTGCTGTCTGTAACAGTCATTCTGCACCTCAGTCTCCAACCTCATCTCTCTGCAACGGCCTTTGTGCACACCAGTAACCAACCTCTGTTCTCTGCAGCTGTTTTTCTGCACCCCAGGCTACAAACTCTAATCTCTGTAACAGTCCTTTTGCACCCCAGTCTCCAAAATCTACTTTCTGTATCAGTTATTGTGCACCCAAGTCTAAAACCTCTGCTCTATGTAACAGTCCTTCTGCACCTCAGTCTCCAAGCTCTTCTCTCTGTAAAAGTCCTTCTGCACCTCTGTCTCCATCCTTTGCTCTCTGTAATGGTCCTTCTACACCCCAGTCTCCAATCTCTGCTCTCTGTAACAATCCTTCTGCACCTCTGCCTCCAACGTCTGCTCTCTGTAACAGGAGTTCTTCACCCCAGTCTCCGAACTCTACTCTATGCAACAATCCTTCTGTACCGCAGTCTTCAACCTCTTCTCCCTGTAACTATACTTCTGAAACCCAATTGCGAACCTCTGCTTTCTGAAACAGTTCTTCTGCAGCTCAAATTCCAACCTCTGCTCACTGTAACAGTCCTTCTAAGCCTCAGTCTGAAACATCTGCTTTCTGCAAAAATCCTTCTAAACCCCAGTCTCCAAACTGTGCTATCTGTAAAAATCCTTCTGCACCCCAGTCTCAAACATCTGCTGTCTGTAACAGGTCTTCTGCAACTCAGTCTCCAAAGTCTGCTCTCTGTAACAGGCCTTCTGCACCCCATTCTCCAACCTCTGCTCTCAGCAACGATTCTTCTGCAACTCAGTCTCCAACCTCTGCTCACTGCAACAGTCTTTCTGCACCCCAGTCTCCAACCTCTGCACTCTGTAAGATCCTTCTCCACCCCGTTCTCAAAACTTTGCTCTCTGGAACAGTCATTCTGCATCTCAGTCTCCAACCTCATCTCTCTGCAATGGCCCTTCTGCACCCCAGTATCAAATCTCTATTCTCTGCAGCATTCCTTCTGCACCCCAGGCTAGAAACTCTGCTCTCTGTAACAGTCCTTCTGCACCCCAATCTCCAACCACTGCTCTCTTCAAAATTTCTTCTTCACCCCAGTCTTCAACCTGTGCTCTCTGTAACTACCCAACTGTAGCGATCCTTTTGAACCTCAGTCTCCAACCTCTGCTCTCTGCAACGATCCTTCTGCACCCCAGTCTCCAACGTCTGGTCTCTGCAACAGTCCTTCTCACCCCAGTCTCTAGGCTCTGCTCTCTGTAACATCCTTATGCACCCCAGTTTCCAAACTCTGCTTTAGGTGACATTTCCTCGGCACCCCAGTCTCCACCCGCTGCTCTTTGTAACAGTACTTTTGTACCGCAGTCTCCAATCTCTGCTCACTGCAACATTTCTTCTGCACCCCAGTCTCCAATCTGTGCTCTCTGTAACTGTCTTTCTGACCCAAGTCTCCAACTTCTGCTCTCTGTAACGATCCTTCTGCACCTCAGTCTCTAAACTCTGGTTTCTGAAAAAGTTATTCTGCACCCCTGTCTCCAAACTCTTCCCTCTTTAACTGTCGTTCTGCATCCCTTCACCAAATTCTGCTCTCTGTAACAGGCCTTCTGCACCGAGTCTCCTACCTCTGTTCTCTGGAACAGTCCTTCTGCACCCCAGTCTCAAACCTCTGCTCTCTAAAAAGATCCTTCTGCACCCCAGTCTACAACCTCTGTAATCTCGAACATTCCTTCTGCACCTCAGTTCCCAAACTCTGACTTCTGAAAAGGTCCTACTGCACCCCAGTCTCTAATATCTGCTCTCTGCAATGATCATTTTGATCCACAGACTCCAACCTCTGTTCTCTGCAAAAGTCCTTCTGCACCCCAGTCTTCAACCTCTGCTCTCTGTAAGATCCTACTGCACACCAGTTTCCAAACTCTGCTCTCTGTAACATTCCTTCTCCACCCCTTGCCCAACCTCTGCTCTCTGCAACAGTCTTTCTGCAGGCCAGTCTCCAACCTCTGTTCTCGGCAATAGTCCTTCTGAACCCCAGTCTCCAAACTCTGCTCTGGGTATTGTTTCTTCTTCAACTCAGTCTCCAACCTCTGCTCTATGTAAGATCCTTTTGCAACCCAGTCTCCAAACTCTGCTCTCTGTAACTGTTCTTGTGCACCCCAGTCTCCAATCTCTGCTCAGTGCAACAGTTCGTCTGCACCCCAGTCTCCAACCTCTGCTCTCTGAAAGATCCTTCTGCAACCCAGTCTCCAAACTCTCATCTCTGTCACAGTCCTTCTTCACTCCAGTCTCCAACCTCTGCTCTCTGTAACAATCCTTCTGCACCTCAGTCTCCAACCTCTGCTCTCTGCAAAAGTCCTTCTGCACCACAGTCTCCAACCTATGCATTCTGTATCAGTCCTTCTGCACCACAGTCTCCAACCTATGCATTCTGTATCAGTCCTTCTGCACCACAGTTTCCAAATTCTGCTCTCTGTAACAGTCCTTCTGCACCTCAGTCTCCAAACTCTGCTCTCTGCAGAAGTCCTTCTGCATCCCATTCTCAAACCTCTGCTTTTTGCAACAGTGCTTGTGTACCCTCGTCTCCAACCTCTGCTCTCTGTAACAGTCTTTCTATACTGCAGTCTCCAACCTCTGCTCTCTGTAAGGTTCATTTTGGACCCAAGTCTCCAACCTCTGCTTTCTGTATCAGTCCTTCTGCATCCCAGTCTCTAAACTCTGCTCTCTGTAACAGCCCTTCTGCACCCAGTCTCCAACCATTTTTCTTTGTAATAGTCCTTCTTCACCACAGTCTTCAAACTCTACCCTCTGCAACAGTTTTTCTACAACCCAGTCTTCAACCTCTGCTTTGTGTAACAGTCTCTCTGGAACCCAGTTTCCAATCACTGCTCCCTGCAACGATTCTTCTGCATCCCAGTCTCCAACATCTGCTTTCTGCAACCATCCTTCTGCACTCAAGTCTCCAAACTCTGCTCTCTGTAACAGCCCTTCTGCACCCAGTCTCCAACCTTTTTTCTTTGTAATAGTCCTTCTTCACCAACGTCTTCAAACTCTACTCTCTGCAACAGTCCTTCTACACCCCAGTCTTCAACCTCTGCTCTGTGTAAGAGTCTCTCTGCAACCCAGTGTCCAATCTCTGCTCTCTGCAACGATCTTTCTGCACACCAGTCTCCAAACTCTGTTCTCTGCAATGATCCTACTGCACCTCAGTCACCAACCTCTGCTCTCTGTAACAATCCTTCTGCACCTCAGTCTCCAAACTCTGCTCTAGGTAATATCTTTCTGCAACCAAGACTCCAAACTCTGCTCTCTGTAACAGCCCTTCTGCACCCAGTCTCCAACATTTCCTCTCTGTAACAGGCCTTCTGCACGCCAGTCTCCAAACACTGCTCTCTGTATCAGTCCTTCTGCACCGAGTCTTTAAAATCTGCTCTTTGTAACAGTCTTTCTGCATCTCAGTCTCCTACCTCTGCTCTCTGCAAAAGTTCTTCTGCACCCCAGTGTCCAACATCTGCACTCTGAAACAGTTCTTCTCCACCCCAGTCTCCAACCTCTGCTCTATGTAACAGTTTTTATGTATTGCAGTCTCCAAACTCTGCTCTCTGTAACGGTCTTTCTGCACCTCAGTCTCCCACCTCTGCTTTCTTTATCAGTCCTTCTGCAACCCAGTCTCCAACGTCTACAATCTGAAAGAGTCCTTCTGCAACTCAGTCTCCAAATACTACTCTCTGCAAAAGTCATTCAGCACCCAAGTCTCCAAAACCTGCTCCCTGCAACAGTCCTTCTTCACCACAGTCTCAAATTTCTGCTATCTGCAACAGTTCTTCTGCAACTCAGTCTCCAAACTCTGCTCTCTGTAACTGTCCTTCTGCACCTAAGTCTCCAACATCTTCTCTTTGCAACAGTCCTTCTTCACCCCAGTCTTCAACCTCTTCTCTGTGTAACAATCCTTCTTCACCCCAGTCTCCAAACTCTGCTCTCTGTAACATTCCTTCTGCACCATATTTTCCAACTCTGCTCTCTGTTACAGTCTATGTATACCGCAGTCTCCAACTTCTGCTCTCTGTAACAGTCCCTCTGCACCTCAATTTCCAACCACTGCTTTCTGTAACAGTCTTTCTGCACCTCAGTCACCATACTCTGCTCTCTGTAACCGTTCTTCTGCAAATCAGTCTCAAACATCTGCTCTCTGTAACAGTCGTCCTGCACCTCAGGCACCAACCCCTGGTCTCTGTAAGATCCTTCTGCAACCCAGCCTCAAAACTCTATTCTCTATAACAGTCCTTCTGTAAACCAATCTTCAACCTTTGCTCTCCGTTGCAGGCCTTCTGCACCCCAATCTCCAAACTCTGCTCTCTGAAACAGTCCTTCGGCACGCCAGTTTTCAACCTCTGCTCTCTGTAACGGCCCTACTGGACACCAGTCTCCCACCTCTGCTTTCTATGTCATAATTTTTCACCTCAGTCTCCAACGTCTGCTCTCTGTAGCAGTCCTTCTGCATCTCAGTCTCCAAACTCTGCTCTCTGCAACAGTGCTTCTGCACCCCAGTCTCCACTTTGCTCTCTGCAATGATTCTTCTGCAACTGAGTCTCCAACTTTTGCTCTCTTCAACGATCCTCCTGCACACCAATCTCCAACGTCTGCTCTCTGCAACAGTCCTTCTGCACCCCAGTCTCCAACTTCTGGTCTCCATAAGATCCTACTGCACCTCAGTTTCCAAACTTTGCTCTCTGTGACATTCCTTCTGCACCCCAGTCTCCAAGCTCTACTCTCTGTAACAGTTCTTCTGTACTGCAGTCTCCAAACTCTGCTCTCTAAAACAGTGCTTCTGAACCTCAGTGTCCAACCTCTGATCTCTGTAATAGTGTTTCTGCACCTCAGTCTCAAACTTCTGCTCTCTGTAACAGGCCTTCAGCACCGGAGTCTCCAACAGCTTTTCTCTGTAACAGTTCTCCTGCACCCCAATCTCCAAACTCTTCTCTCTGCAACACTCCTTATGCTCTCAATTCTCCATCGTCTGCTCTCTGAAAGAATCCTTCTGCACCCCAGTCTTCAACCTCTTCTCTCAGTAAAAGTCTTTCTGCACCTCAGTCTGCAACATCTGCTCTCTTTAACGATCCTTCATCACCTCAGTCTCCAAACTCTGCTCTCTGGAACAGGCCTACTGCACCCCAGTCTCCAACCTCTGCTGTTTGGATCAGTTCTTCTGTACCCCAGTAACCTTCCTCTGAACTCTGTAACAATCGTTCTGCACCTCTGTCTCTAACCTCTCCTCTCTGCAATGGTACTTCGGCACCCCAGTCTCCAACCTCTGCTCTCTGCAACAGTTCTTCTACACCCCAATCTCCAACCTCTACTCTCTGCAACAGTCATTCTGCACCCCATTCTCCAACATCTGATCTCTGCAACAGTTCTTCTCCAACCCAGTCTCCAACCTCTGCTCTCTGTAACAGTCCTTCTGTCCTGCAGTTTCCAAACACTTCTCTCTGTAATGGTCCTTCTGCACCCCAGTCTAAAACCTCTGCTTTTTGTATCAGTCCTTCTGCACTCAAGTCTCCAACCTCGGCTCACTGTAACAGTCCTTCTGAACCTCAGTCTTTAAATTCTGCTCTCTGCAACAGTCCTTCTGAACCCCAATCTCCAAACTCTGCTCTCTGCTACAGTCCTTCTACACCCAACTCTCCAACCTCTGCCCTCTATAACAGTTCTTCGGCACCCCAGTCTCTTCACTCTGCTCTCTGCAACGATCCTTCTGCACCCAAGTCTCCAAACTGTGCTCTCTGCAACAGTCCTTCTGCATCCGAGTTTTCAAACTCTTCTCTCTGTAACATCCTCTGCACTCCAGTTTCCAAACTATTCTCTCTTTAACATTGCTTCTGCACCCCAGTCTCCAAACTCTGCTGTCTGCAATGGTCCCTCTTCACCCCAGTCTCCAACCTCTGTTCTCTACAACAGTTCTTCTGTACGAGAGTCTTCAACATCTATTCTCTGTAAGGCTCCTTGTTCACCACAGTCTCCAACCTCTGCTTTCTGTATCAGTCCTTCTACAACAGAGTCTCCAAACTCTGCTCTCTGTAAAAGACTTCTGCACCTCACTTTGTAACCTCTGCTTTCTGCAACAGTTCTTCTGCACCCCAGTCTTCAACCTTGCTCTCTGCAACAGTCCTTCTGCACCCCAGGCTCGAATATCTGCTCTCTGCCACAGTCCTTTTTCACCCCAGTCTCCAACCTTTGCTCTCTGTAACAGTCCTTCTGTACTGCAGTCTCCAAACTCTCTTTTTAATGATCCTTCTGCTCCCCAGTCTACAAACTCTGCTTTCTGTATCAGTTTTTCTGAACCCCAGTTTCCAACCTCTGCTCTCTGTAACTTTCCTTCTGCACCTCAGTGTCCAACCTCTGATCTCTGTAAGAACCTTCTGAAACCCAGTCTCCAACTTATGCTTTCTACAATGGTCCTTCTACACCCGAGTCTTCAACCAATGTTCTCTACAACACTTATTCTGCACCCAATTCTCCAACCTCTTCTCTCTTTAACAGTACTTCTACACCGCAGTCTCCAATCTCTGCTATCTGTATCAGGCTTATTGCACCACAGTCTCCAACCTCTACTCTCTGTTACAGTTCTTCTGCACCTGATTCTCCAACCTCTGCTCTCTTCAAAAGTCCTTCTGAACCATATTCCCCTTACCTACTCTCTGCAACAGTCTACTGTACCCCAGTCTCCAACCTCTGCTCTGTATAACAGTCCTTCTGTACTGCAGTCTCCAACCTATGCTCTCGGTAACGGTCCTTCTGCACCCCAGTCTCCAATCTCTGCTTTCTATATCAGTCCTTTGCACACCAGTCTCCAACCTCTGCTCTCTTTATAGTCCTTCTGCACCTCAGTCTACACACACTGCTCTCTCTCACAGTTCTTCTACACCCCAGTCTCCAACCTCTGCTCTCTGCAAGAGTCCTTCTGCACCTCAGTCTCCAACCTGTCCTCTCTGTAACAATCCTTCTGCACCTCAGTCAACAACCTCTGCTGTCTGAAATGGTCCTGCTGCCCTATGTCTCCAAACTCTACTATCTGCAGTGATCCTTCTACACCCCACTCTCCAAATACTGCTCTCAGCAACTATCCTTTTTTACTCCAGTCTCCAAACTTTGATCTCTGAAACAGTCTTTGTCCAACCCAGTCTAAAACATCTGCTCTTTTCAACAGTCATTCTGCACTTCAATGTGAAAAATCTGCTATCTGCAACAGTCCTTCTGCACCACAGTCTCCAACATCATCTATCTACAACAGTCCTTTACCCCAATCAAAATGGTGATCCCTGTAATAGCCCTTCTATACTGCAGTCTCCAAACTCTGCTCTCTGTAAGCGTCCTTCTGCACCCCAGTCTCTAACCTCTGCTGTCTGTAACAGTCCTTCTGCACCTCAGTTTTAAACCTCTGCTTTATGTAAGATTCTTCTGCAAACTTTGCTTTTTGAATCAGTTCTTCTGCACCACAGTCTCCAACCTATGCTCTCTGTAACAGTCCTTCTACCCCTCAGTCTCCAACCTCTGTTTCTACAACAGTCCTGCTACACCTCAGTCTCCAAACTCTGCTATCTGCAACAATCCTTCTGCACCCCAGTCTACAACATCTGCTCTCTGCAACATTTCTTCTTCACCCCAGTCTCCAACCTGTGCTCTCTGTAACTGTCTTTTGAACCCCAGTGTCCAACCTCTCCTCTCTATAGTGATCCTTCTGCGCCTCACTCTCCAAACTCTACTCTCTGCAAAGATCCTTCTGCACATCAGTCTTACACCTCTGTTCTCTGCAATGATCCTTCTACACACCAGTCTCCACGCTCTGCTCTCTGTAACAGTCCTTCTGAACTTCAGTGTCCAAACTCTGCTCTCCGTCACAATCCTTCTGTACCTCAGTCTCCAACCACTGCTATCTGTAACAGTCCTTCTGCACCTCAGACTCCAACCTCTGCTCTCTGCAACAGTCCTGCTGCACGCCAATCTCCAACCTCTGCTCTCTGCAACAGTCCTTCTGCACCTCAGTGTCCAACCTCTGCTCTCTGTAAGATCCTTCTGCAATACACTCTCCAACCTCTACTATCTGCAATGGTCCTTTTGCACCCCAGTCTCCAACCTCTTTTCTCTACCACACTTCTTTTGCACCCCAGTCTCCAACCTCTGCTCTCTATAACAGTCCTTCTGTTCAGCAGTCTCCAATCTCTGTTTCCTTTAATGGTCCTTCTGCACCCCAGTTTACAACCTCCTTTTACTCCTTTTATCAGTCCTTCTGCACCACAGTCTCCAAACTCTGCTCTCTGTAACAGGCCTTCTGCACCTCAGTCTGCAACCACTGCTCTCTGCAATAGTCCTACTGCACCCCAGTCTCCAACACCTGCTCTCGACTACAGTCTTTCTTCACCCTAGTCTCCAATCTCTGCTCTTTGCAACAGTCCTTCTGCACCACAGTCTCCAACCTCTGCTTTCTATATCAGTCCTTCTTCACCCCAGTCTCCAACCTCTGCTCTCTGTAACATTCGTTCTGCACTTCAGTCACCAATCTCTGCTCTCTGCATCAGTCCTTTGGCACCATGTCTCAAAATGCTACTCTCTGAAAAAGTCTTTCTCCACCCCAGTCTTCAACCTCTGCTTACTGCAACAGTTCTTCTGCACCCCAATCTCCAACCTCTACTCTCCCTAAGAGTCCTTCTGTACCCAAATCTCCAACATCTACTCTCTGGAACAGTTCTTCTGCAACCCAGTCTCCAACATCTGCTCTCTACAACAGTTCTTCTGCACCCCAGTCTCCAATATCTGCTTTCTGTATCAGTACTTCTGCACTCAAGTCACTAACCACTGCTCTCTGTAAAAGTCCTTCTGCAACTCAGTGTTTAAATTCTGCTCTGAGCAACAGTCACTCCCCACCCCAATCTCAAACGTCTGCTCTCTGCAACAGTTCTTCTTCACCTCAGTCTCCAACCTCTGCTCTCTGCAAAGATCCTTCTGCACCCTTCCTCCAAACTCTGCTCGCTGCAATAGTCCTTGTGCACCAAGTCTCCAATATGTCTCTCTGCAACAGTTCTACTGTACCTCAGTCTGAAAACTTTGCCCTCTGCCAGGATCCTTCTTAACCCCAGCTTCCAACCTCTGTTCTCTGTAACAGTCCTTCTGTACCTCAGCCTCCAAAGTCTGCATTTTGTAAGACACTTCTGAAACCCAGTCTGCAAACTCTGCTCACTGTAAGAGTCCTTCTGCACCCCAGTCTCCAAATTCTGATCTCTGTAACAGGCCTTCTGCACCCCAGTATCCAATCTCTGCTCTCTGCCACAGTCCTTCTGTACCCCAGTCTCCAACATCTGCTCTCTGCAACACTCTTTCTGCACCCTAGTCACCAACCTCTGCTTTCTGTATCAGTCCTTCTGCACCCCATTCTGCATATTCTGCTCTCTGTAATAGTTCTTCTGCACCTTAGTCTCCAACCACTACTCTCTGCAACAATCCTTCTCCACCCCAGTCTCCAACTTCTTCTCTCGGCCACAGTCATTCTGCACGCCAGTCTTCAAACTCTACTCTCTGCAACAGTCCTTCTACACCCCAGCCTCCAACCTCTGCTCTCTATAACAGTCCTTCTCTACCTCAGTCTCCAACCTCTGCTCTATGTAAGATCCTTATGCAACTCAGTTCTTAAACTCTACTTTCTGTAATTGTCCTTCTGCACCCCAGGCTCCAAGCAATGCTCTCTTTAAAAGGCCTTCTGCACCCCTGTCTTTAACCTCTTCTGTCTGTAGCAGGCCTTTTGACCCCAGTCTCCAATCTCTTCTCTCGTCAACAATCCTTCTGAACCCCAGTCTCCAACCTCTGCTCTCTGAAACAGTTCTTCTGGACCCGAGTCGCCAAAGTATGTTTCTGTAAGTACTTCTGCACACCTGTCTCCAAACTCTGCTCTTTGTAACAGTCCTTCTGTACAACAGTCTTCAACTTCTGCTCTTTGTAAGGGTCCTTCTGCACCTCAGTCTCCAAACTCTACTCTCTGCAACACTCCTTCTGCAAAACAGTATCCAAACTGCATTCTGCAACAGTTTTTCTGCACCTCAGTCTCCAAACTGTGCTCTCTGTATAAGTCCTACTGCACCCCTGTCTCCAAACTGTGCTCTCTGTAAAAGTCCTTCCTCACGACAGTCTCCAACCTCTGCTGTCTCTAAGGATCCTTCTGCACACATGTCTCCAACATCTGCTCTCTGCAACGATCCTTCTGCACCAGAGTCTCCAACGTATGCTCTCAGTAACAGTCCTTTTGCAACTCAGTCTTCAACCTCTGCTCACTGCAACAGTCCTTTTGCACCTCAGTCTTAAAACTCAGCTCTCTGCATTGATCCTTCTGCACCTCAGTCTCGAAACTCTACTCTCTATAACAGTCCTTCTGCACTCCGGTCTCAAACCTCTGCTGTCTGCAAAGATTCTTCTGCACATCAGTCTCCGACGTCTGCTCTCTGCAAAAGTCCTTCTGCACCCCAGTCTCCAACCTCTGCTCTCTGCAACGACCCTTCTAGACCCCAGCATCCAACATCTGCTCTATGCAACAGTTCTTTTGCACCCCTGTCTCCAACCTCCGCTCTCTGCAAAAGTCCTTCTGTACCTCAGTCTGAAAACTCTGTTATCTGCAACGATCCTTCTGCACCCCAGTCTCCAAACACTGCTCTCTGTAATAGTCCCATTGCAACTCAGTCTCGAATCTCTGCTCTGTGTAAAATCCTTCTACAACCCTGTCTCCAAACTCTGCTCTCTGTAACAGTCCTTCTGCACCCCAGTCTCCAAAATTTGCTCTCTGCAAAAGTCCTTGTAAACCCCAGTCTACAAACTCTGCTCTTTGCAACAGTCCTTCTGCACCCCAGGCTCAAACTTCTGTTCTCTGTAACAATCATTCTTCACCTCAGTTAACAAACTCTGATCTCTGCAATGGTCCTTCTGCACCACAGTCTCTAACCTCTGCTCTCTGTAACAATCCTTCTGCACCCCAGTCTGAAAACTCTGTTCACTGCGACGATCATTCTGCACCCCAGTCTCCAACCTCTGCTCTCTGTAACAGTCCTGCTGTACCACAGTCTTCAAACTCTGCTCTCTGTAAGATCCTTCTGCAACCCTGTCTCCAAACTCTGCTGTCTGTAACAGACCTTCGGCACCCCAGTCCCAAATTCTGCTCTGTGTATCAGGCCTTGTGCACCCCATTCTCCAAACTCTGCTCTCTGCAACAGTCCTTCTGCACCGGAGTCTCAAAACTCTGCTTTCTGTATCAGTCCATCTGCACCCCAATCTCCAAACTCATCTGTCTGTAACAGTCCTTCTGCACCTCAGTCTACAAACTCTGCTCTCCGCAACAGTTCTTCTGCACCTAAGTCTCCAAACTCTGCCTCTGTAACAGTCCTACTGAAAGGCAGTCTCAAACCTCTACTCTCTGCAACAGTGCTTCTGCATCAAAATCTCAAACCTGAGCTCTCCGCAACAGTCTTTCTACACCCCATGTCCAAACTCTGTTCTCTGTAACAGGCCGTCTGAACCCCAGTCTCCAACCTCTGCTCTCTGGAACAGTCTTTCTGCACTCCAGTCTCCAATCTCTGCTCTCTGCAACAGTCCTTCTGCACCCCAGTCTCAAACCTCTGCTCTCTGTAACAGTTCTTCTGCACCCAAGTCCCCAAACTCTGCTCTCTGCAACGATTCTTCTGGAACAAAGTCTCCAACCTCTGCTCTCTGGAAAAGTCCTTCTTCACAACAGTCTCCAACCTCTGCTCTCTGTAAGATCCTTCTGCACTCCAGTTTCCAAAGTCTGCTTTCTGTAACATTCCTTCTCCACCCCAGTCTTTAATCTCTTCTTTCTGCAAGTGTCGGCACCCCAGTCTCTAATCTCTCTCCTCTGCAACAGTCCTTCTGCACCCCAGTCTCCAACATCTGCTTTCTGTAAAAATCCTACGGCAACCAAGTCTCCAAACTTTGCTTTCTGTATCAGTCCTTCTGAACACCAGTCTAAAAACTTTGCTCTCTGTATCTATCATTCTGCACCTCAGTCTCCAACCTGTGCTCTCTGTAACATTCCTTCTACACGCCAATCTCCAACCTCTGCTCTCTGTAACAGTTTTTCTATACCGCAGTCTCCAAACTCTGGTCTTTGTAACGCTCTTTCTGCACCCCAATTTCCAAACTCTGCTCTCTGTAACAGTACTTCTAAACCTCAGTCTCCAACCTCTGCTCTCTGTAACAGTCCTTCTGCACGACAGTCTCTAACCTCTACTCTCTGTAACAGGACTTCTACAAGCCAGTCTCCAAACTCT